>NC_047111.1:513037-705349 GCF_902500255.1 Thalassophryne amazonica
CTCTCTCTCCTTCTTTCTCTCTCCCTCCCTCTCTCTCCCTCTCTCCCACATTTCCCTCTCTCTCTCCCTCTTTCTCTCTCTGTCCCTCTCTCTGTCTCTCACTCGCTTGCTGCCAGTTTAATGCTGAGCAAACGCGAAGCCTTTCAGCCATGCTCACAGGAGTAACTGGGTAAACACTAAAGGATTTTGATGGTTTTCCCGTTCGGCAGAGAGAAAGTGAATCTCTTCGGCTGTCCTCTTCAGCTGCGCTCTGAGCTGCAGCTTCACAGACTTGAGACATTGAAGCAGCTGATTTTCAATAACAATTCAGTTCATTTTTTGGAAAATCCGTGCTCTGCGGCACAGACCATTTGAACCCGAGAGCCAGGCGGAAATTTGCCATGACCGGTGGATTAAAACTTGTCTCCGGTGCGGGCTTATGGAAGAAACAGCTCGGCTTCAGCGCAGATACCGCCCACTCCCCTCCTGTCCTGCCGTTCAGCAGTAAACAGCAGAGAGCAGACAGTAGGTAGCATGAGAGAGGTTTCACAGATGTGGTTTCTGTCCAGCATCGGAAAATCCCGCAGGTTGGATCATGAACTTCTGATCCACCAATTACATCAGTATCGGAACCTGATACCGATCTGGGATGTTGATTACCGCTTATGTGCTTTGCCTCTTTTGTACTGCATGGCAACACTGGCGGAGTGTTAAACCTTTGTACCCATGTGACATTACACATCGCTGTTATAACTGACAGTATGGCTGCCTGCTGGTGGCTTTAGACCGGCCACACAAAAATGCTTTAAACTTTAACATAAATGATCACACATGCCTACAATGTTTCATATAAGCTCTCGATATCATAATCTACTAACCCAATCATAAATTATCAGTGGGTTTTCTTTTCCTTTAAACCTAATTTAAAGACTTATTTATTTAAGCTGGCTGTTAACACCTAGTGGGAAGGTGACGTGTTCTGTTTTTATGTGCTGTTTTAAATTTATTGTATGTGTGAATTGTTTCCAGAATCGGGAGGCAAACTGTGGTTCTCGATGAGACACTATGTCTGGGGGGGCATGTAACTGAAACACATTAGACATGACCTTGGCCATTTCTTTGGCCAAAGGGAGCTTAGACAATGGGATAAAATGTACCATTGTCGACAACTGGTCGACAACTGTGAGTACTACAGTATTACCATCAGACACAGGAAGGCCTGTCACAAAGTCAAATGTTATGCGAGACCATGGACGTTTAGAGATCGAGAGAGGGTGTAATTTCCCCTGAGGCCTCCCTGTGGAGGACATGTGCATGGTGCAGACTTGGTAGGCATTAACATAACTAGTTATGTCCATAAGCATCTGAGGCCACCAAAATCTCTGTTGAACCATGAAGATGATCTTTTTAATGCCCGGGTGGCAGGGGAAATGGCTGTCACAGGGGGTCGGCGTCTAGGAGCTTCACAGGAGGGTACTCTTGAGGCACAGGTAACCTTTCAGAGGCCTCCATAACCCTAGTTTTGATATCCCAGGTAAGCACAGAAATAAAACATCATGCAGGCAGAATGGTAGACTGATCTGAGGATGAACTGTCGTGGTCAAATTTGCAAGATAATGCATCAGCTTGGCCATTCTTGGACCCCAGGTGGTATGACAAAACAAAATTTAACCGGCTAAAGAAGACAGACCACTAGGCCTGCCTGGCATTGTGTCTCTTCACAGTGCTTAAGTATTCCAAATTTTTGTGGTCTATCCACACCAGGAAAGGCACCTGTGCCCCCTCCAACCAATGGCATAACTCCTTCAAGGGCCACATTTACCGCCAACAATTCATGATCGCCAGTGCTGTAATTGTATTCAGCGGAAGACAATTTTTTAAGACAGAAAAGCACACGGATGCAACTTACCATCCGTGGCCCCAATTTGACATAAAACAGCCCCAACACCAATGACTGAGGTGTCCATTTCAACCACGAATTGTCAGGAGGGATACGGAAGGAGTAGCTATGAAGCGATGTTTTAGCACCCGAAACACCTCATCACACACGGGGGTCTAGGCAAACTCCCTATAAGAAGAGGTAAAGTCATGTAAAGGTTGCATGGTAGTTATTGGCAAACCCCAGAAATCTTTGAACTTCTTTGCAGGTGTGTGGAACAGCCCAATCAGTCACGGCTGTGACCTTTCCTGGATACATTTTGGTTTCCCCCTCAGCTAACACAAATCCCAGGAAAGACACTGTGGATTTGTGAAACTCACATTTCTCCGCCTTGATGTACAATGGTTTTGTAGTGTAGCGGAAAGCTGTGATCAAACAACCAACATCTTAAGCTTGCATTAAGATGAGGCAATGGAGTTCCTTCAAACAAAGATAAACTCCATACAGCAATGCCTGGTATATCTCCAGGTGTCAAAGAGGAGACCTCTAAGCCCAGCACGGCTTGGATCTGTCAACAAACCCCACTATATTCAGGATTTAGTACTCCCCCAAATTGCATTCCCCGCATAGCTGGGAATTCTTATCAGTTACCCAAAACCAGACGCCACTCAACACCACTTTTCACAGCTCTGCTAGATAAATATAAAATCTAACCATGGAACAAGAGTGACCCCAGTGGAATGACTTGGGAAGGACTGGTTAATTGATTTCCTGCAAGACTCAAACTCCTAATTTCATTTTTAAAAAGGGAGTTCATTGTATTGTAGCAAAAGAACAAAAAAAAAAGAGAAAAGGAATCACTCTTTTCTATGCATGCATGAAAGTGTTATATTTGATGTGTTATAACTCTGTTCATTGGGGAATGTTTACTTAATGTGTTCTTTTTTATATATATGTGTGTGTGGTATATAATTCCAGGTAAACCAGTTACAAGATTTATTCTGCAGGACTTGGTTTGGTTTCAAAGCGGAATGTTGGAGTCATGCTGATATATATATATAAAACTAGACAAAGGTAACTCCAGAAACTACATTACCCAGAATTCTTGGGGGTGGAGCTTATTAACCTTTAAAAGAGCTCACGCCCAGGAATTCTTTCTCTTACACTTTCCTCTCTTGCTTCTCCTCTCTCTTCTTTTCCTCGAGTCTAAAGACGAGCCTAAAGCCGTCAAGATTTATGACTCTTTGTCTGAAGCCACGTGCTACCTTAAGACTCATTCTTGTTTGGCGTACCGACAAGAATTTACTTTAATTTTCCGACAGATAACTTTTGCAACCTTTGTCAAGTTAAACGCGCCGATGCATTTAACTTCCTTTTTTGAATTTTCAAATTAAAACCTTTTTCTTCTTCAAACTCCAAATTCCTTTCATGAACCTTTTTCTTCTAAAGTCAGCTATTTTTACATTGAATTCTGATTTGACCAAGCCTCCAAAAACACGACGACGAAAGACGAATTTTTGATTTTTGATAGAGAATAAAGACGCTCAAACCTTTAATTCTGATGAGCCATACTCCAGAGCGCTGCAGAGGAAAAACATCCAGGTCAGCTGAGACGTCCACAGCGACATGAACTGCTGCCGCAAAACCACAGCAATAACAGAAATCATCCCCACCACTGACGAGACCGAACGGGTCGGACCAACAGAGCCTCTTTGTCAAGGTCCCTGACGAAGCTGTGTGGTGGACAGAGCCTCGACTGAACCAGACGATTCCAGCATCGGACCTCACGGAGACTCGCTGTTGTGTGGCTAGGGGGGCCTGGCTGCCTTTTTGTTTCTGTCTTTTGGTTTTCCTTCCAGGTGGCTTGCATTTGGGACTGAGTGGCTGTGTAGCTGAGGTTATCAGGACCTCACCCTGATCACCTGCGGCTCGTCAGGACTCACAGCTGTGGTGCATCTATATGGATTGGAACATGGTGGCATTTAAGACTGGAGTATACAGTGTGTATTTGCCAGAGACTCGACCTTGTGACCAGACGGGTGAGATCGTCGTCTCGGGAGCCATCTCATCATCAGTGGATGCAGAGAACGTCCAGGGTTTGATGCACGGTCTGTGAAAGAGGAGGGGGTGAGGTCTCACGCTCGTCAGCACACTTCCTGAGGTACGTTAGATTTTGTGACTAACATTTATACAGTCAGTAAATGTGGTGTCCCTCACACCTTATTATATTGAGCTGTACGTTAGTCATGTATCGGCTTCCACTGCAGTGGAGTTTTGTGAACTGGATGTTCCATGCCTGCAGGTTGGGAAGCTGATTAGTAATTAAGCCAGGAAGTGTTTGCTGTTTATGTACACCTTTGAGTGGTCTCTCTGTGTGTAGAGTGTGGACTCACATAATGGTTCCTTCTTTCACAGACTCGGTTTGTTGCGGCCACCTGGGGGGTGTCGGCGGGGTCCTTGGGTCCGAACAGCTTCTGGCTCCGGACCGTTAGCGCTGCTGGGAGCGCACCGTATCACCACCACGCCAGACCGCACACTCTTTTGTTGTTTTGTATCACTGTTATGTATTAAATTCAGTTAGCCTTTGTACCGTGCTCTGCTTATTTCATACTGGGTCCTTCAAACGCTGGTCGGTTCTCCGAGCTGCGTCCGACACATAACAGTAGTCTCTGGCCAAACATCACGGACCCAGCGGTAGCAGAGACGGTAATGCGCCGGGAAGGCGGCAGCAGACGTTCAGTAGTTATCCGGATCAGTTGCGGGTGCTCTCCGCCCGGATGGTGCGTGTTTGAGACCCATTGCTGAATACTGATTTGTGCTCTCTTGCAGCCGTGTTCCTGTGTTGTGCCTTATCCATGGGTCGTGGTGGAGTGTGACTGGCGACGGCTTCGCGTCAAGCTCCGACCGGATAAGAGGTTTAAACGGGAGCTGCAAGAGTGTGTCTGTAATGGGTGCACACGCACGGCGGAGCTCTGTGGCACGGGTTGCTGAGCTTCCTGTGTTACAGTTGTAGCCCTGTTTCCCCGGATAAAGATAACTACTGCGTCTGTTGTATCAGCTCCGGCGTTATTTAGTTGAGCACATTTTGGTTGTGTGTTGCACACAGCTGCGCACGGAGATGCAGCTCGTTTGTTTTCTGTCACCAAAGGGGGTTTTTCATTTTGAGCACTTTGGCTCCCTCTTTTGGTGACTTAGTCACATTACCGTTAAGCTCTTAAGTTAGAACAGGTGTGTTCGATTTGTTTGAGCTTAACGGTATACGTCACTGATTTGTTTTGTGTTAGTTCATTTCGTGTGGGTGTTTTTTGAGTTGGTTTTTGTGTGGGATTTTTTTTTTTTTTTTCCACTGTTTGTGTCTGGGGTTGTGACCCTGCAGCCTGTCTAAGCAGAAAAAAAAAAAAAAAAAGGACCCAAACAACTGTATGTTGGTCTGTTAGTCTTTCTTTTTATTTCTTTTTGTTTCACCTCCCCAGGGTTTGATGGGACGGTCCCCTGGGGGGTGATGGGGTGGTACTTGGGTTTTTTTTTCTTTTTTTTTTTTTGTTTTTGTTATGCCCTCTCTTCTCCTCTGACTCCCGCCGGGTGAGCCGTAGTGTCGGCGTTGCTGCAGGGGTGCAGTTTGGTTGTGCTGGGCATTTCCCAGGTGGCCTCTGCACCCGGGAGGGGGGGGGGGGGGTTTGGGGTATTTTCTTTTTCTTCCCTCTCTTCTCCTCTGGCTCCAGCCGGGTGAGCCGTAGTGTCGGCGTTGCTGGAGTGGTGCAGTTTGGTTATACTGGGCATTTCCCGGGTAACCTCTGCACCTGGGGGGGGGGGGGGGGTTTGATTCCCTGTTCCACCTCCGGCTTGAGCACGCCTTTGGCCGTCTGCCATCGGCGTGGCTGAGGTTTGGGGCAGTGGGATATACCCGCAGCTAGTGGCTGGTGTAGAAGTCGAAGGAGTGGCGCCGTTTTGTGCCGTTTGCCATAACCGCTGTTCCACTCCTCCCGGTTGGCTTCTGGGGTATAGTCACGGTTGGTGACACTGGACGTGCTTCCAGTTTCCACTGCGCCAAGGGGGTGGGGTTGGGGTTGTTTTGTTTGTATGTTTTTTTTTCTCTCTTTTTGTTTTTCCCCCCAGTTTCCGCCCTCAGGGTTTGACTGTGGTGTCCTCTGGGGGGAAAGGGCTGTGGGTCCATCTAGCCATAGACGGCCGGGGCTGGGTCCGTTGGTCATGAGGGGAGGCGTCTCCTGGGGTTGACGAGTGGTCCTCTGGGAGGCACTGGGAGTCCCCGTGGGTGACGTTGGATCCCAGAGGGACCTCGGCTGTGGTTATTACTCCTGGAGCTGGCGGGAAGTCCTCTGGGGGGTGTTGGTCCCTACATGTCGTTTGGGGGGGGGGGGGGGGGGTGTTTTAGCACTTTTATTTGTAAGCTTAAGTTTGGGGTTTTTCTTTTCTCCTCTTCCCGGGGTTTGATGGGACGGTCCCCTGGGGAGGGGGTGTGTTTTGGTTGTTTGTGTTTGTCTTTTTTGTTTTATGACTAAAGACCGAACATGGTTGGATAAAGGCTGACCGCACAGGTTTAAGAACTCCTGGCCACACCTGTGCTAAGTGACTGACTGAAACAAAGGCAAGGATGCAGCCAGAGGAGAAGACATCAACCATTCTGTTGGAAGACGAATGCAGATGCGGTTTCCAGCCATGGTCCCTGGAGGGGGGTGTTTCTCCTGGGCCAGGTTTGTGTGGTCGCCGGGAGGCTTCCCGTGAGGGTGGGGTACTGTTGTATGGCTGGGGGGGCCTGGCTGCCTTTTTGTTTCTGTCTTTTGGTTTTCCTTCCAGGTGGCTTGCATTTGGGACTGAGTGGCTGTGTAGCTGAGGTTATCAGGACCTCACCCTGATCACCTGCGGCTCGTCAGGACTCACAGCTGTGGTGCATCTATATGGATTGGAACATGGTGGCATTTAAGACTGGAGTATACAGTGTGTATTTGCCAGAGACTCGACCTTCAACTTCAATCAATCAACTTTTTTTCTTATATAGCGCCAAATCACAACAAACAGTTGCCCCAAGGCGCTCCATATTGTAAGGCAAGGCCATACAATAATTATGAAAAACCCCAACGGTCAAAACAACCCCCTATGAGCAAGCACTTGGCAACAGTGGGAAGGAAAAACTCCCTTTTAACAGGAAGAAACCTCCAGCAGAACCAGGCTCAGGGAGGGGCAGTCTTCTGCTGAGACTGGTTGGGACTGAGGGAAAAAACCAGGAAAAAGACATGCCGTGAAGGGGGGCAGAGATCGATCACTAATGATTAAATGCAGAGTGATGCATACGGAGCAAAAAGAGAAAGAAACAGTGCATCATGGGAACCCCCCACAATCTACGTCTAAAGCAGCATAACCAAGGGATGGTCCAGGGTCACCCGATCCAGCCCTAATTATAAGCCTTAGCGAAAAGGAAAGTTTTAAGCCTAATCTTAAAAGTAGAGAGGGTATCTGTCTCCCTGATCTGAATTGGGAGCTGGTTCCACAGGAGAGGAGCCTGAAAGCTGAAGGCTCTGCCTCCCATTCTACTCTTACAAACCCTAGGAACTACAAGTAAGCCCGCAGTCTGAGAGCGAAGCGCTCTAATGGGGTAATATGGTACTACGAGGTCCCTAAGATAAGATGGGACCTGATTATTCAAAACCTTATAAGTAAGAAGAAGAATTTTAAATTCTATTCTAGAATTAACAGGAAGCCAATGAAGAGAGGCCAACACGGGTGAGATATGCTCTCTCCTTCTAGTCCCCGTCAGTACTCTAGCTGCAGCATTCTGAACCAACTGAAGGCTTTTTAGGGAACATTTAGGACAACCTGATAATAATGAATTACAATAGTCCAGCCTAGAGGAAATAAATGCATGAATTAGTTTTTCAGCATCACTCTGAGACAAGACCTTTCTGATTTTAGAGATATTGCGTAAATGCAAAAAGGCAGTCCTACATATTTGTTTAATATGCGCTTTGAATGACATATCCCGATCAAAAATGACTCCAAGATTTCTCACAGTATTACTAGAGATCAGGGAAATGCCATCCAGAGTAACGATCTGGTTAGACACCATGCTTCTAAGATTTGTGGGGCCAAGTACAATAACTTCAGTTTTATCTGAGTTTAAAAGCAGGAAATTAGAGGTCATCCATGTCTTTATGTCTGTAAGACAATCCTGCAGTTTAGCTAATTGGTGTGTATCCTCAGGCTTCATGGATAGATAAAGCTGGGTATCATCTGCGTAACAATGAAAATTTAAGCAATACCGTCTAATAATACTGCCTAAGGGAAGCATGTATAAAGTGAATAAAATTGGTCCTAGCACAGAACCTTGTGGAACTCCATAATTAACTTTAGTCTGTGAAGAAGATTCCCCATTTACATGAACAAACTGTAATCTATTAGACAAATATGATTCAAACCACCGCAGCGCAGTGCCTTTAATACCTATGACATGCTCTAATCTCTGTAATAACATTTTATGGTCAACAGTATCAAAAGCAGCACTGAGGTCCAACAGAACAAGCACAGAGATAAGTCCACTGTCCGAAGCCATAAGAAGATCATTTGTAACCTTCACTAATGCTGTTTCTGTACTATGATGAATTCTAAAACCTGACTGAAACTCTTCAAATAGACCATTCCTCTGCAGGTGACCAGTTAACTGTTTTACAACTACCCTCTCAAGAATCTTTGAGAGAAAAGGAAGGTTGGAAATTGGCCTATAATTAGCTAAGATAGCTGGATCAAGTGATGGCTTTTTAAGTAATGGTTTAATTACTGCCACCTTAAAGGCCTGTGGTACATAACCAACTAACAAAGATAGATTGATCATATTTAAGATTGAAGCATTAAATAATGGTAGGACTTCCTTGAGCAGTCTGGCAGGAATGGGGTCCAATAAACATGCCGATGGTTTGGACGAAGCAACCAATGAAAATAACTCAGACAGAACAACCGGAGAGAAAGAGTCTAACCAAATACCGGCATCACTGAAAGCAGCCAAAGATAACGATACATCTTTGGGATGGTTATGAGTAATTTTTTCTCTAATAGTCAAAATTTTGTTAGCAAAGAAAGTCATGAAGTCATTACTAGTTAAAGTTAATGGAATACTCAGCTCAATAGAGCTCTGACTCTTTGTCAGCCTAGCTACAGTGCTGAAAAGAAACCTGAGGTTATTCTTATTTTCTTCAATTAGTGATGAGTAGAAAGATGTCCTAGCTTTACGGAGGGCTTTTTTATAGAGCAACAAACTCTTTTTCCAGGCTAAGTGAAGATCTTCTAAGTTAGTGAGACGCCATTTCCTCTCCAACTTACGGGTTATCTGCTTTAAGCTACGAGTTTGTGAGTTATACCACGGAGTCAGACACTTCTGATTTAAAGCTCTCTTTTTCAGAGGAGCTACAGCATCCAAAGTTGTCTTCAAAGAGGATGTAAAACTATTGAGGAGATACTCTAACTCCCTTACAGAGTTTAGGTAGCTACTCTGCTCTGTGTTGGTATATGACATTAGAGAACATAACGAAGGAATCATATCCTTAAACCTAGTTACAGCGCTTTCTGAAAGACTTCTAGTGTAATGAAACTTATTCCCCACTGCAGGGTAGTCCATCAGGGTAAATGTAAATGTTATTAAAAAATAATCAGACAGAAGGGAGTTTTCAGGGAATACTGTTAAATCTTCTATTTCCATACCATAAGTCAGAACAAGATCTAAGATATGATTAAAGTGGTGGGTGGACTCATTTACTTTTTGAGCAAAGCCGATAGAGTCTAATAATAGACCAAATGCAGTGCTGAGGCTGTCATTCTCAGCATCTGTGTGGATATTAAAATCGCCCACTATAATTATCTTATCTGAGCTAAGCACTAAGTCAGACAAAAGGTCTGAAAATTCATAGAGAAACTCACAGTAACGACCAGGTGGACGATAGATAATAACAAATAAAACTGGTTTTTGGGACTTCCAATTTGGATGGACAAGACTAAGAGACAAGCTTTCAAATGAATTAAAGCTCTGTCTAGGTTTTTGATTAATTAATAAGCTGGAATGGAAGATTGCTGCTAATCCTCTGCCCCGGCCCGTGCTACGAGCATTCTGACAGTTAGTGTGACTCGGGGGTGTTGACTCATTTAAACTAACATATTCATCCTGCTGTAACCAGGTTTCTGTTAGGCAGAATAAATCAATATGTTGATCAATTATTATATCATTTACCAACAGGGACTTAGAAGAGAGAGACCTAATGTTTAATAGACCACATTTAACTGTTTTAGTCTGTGGTGCAATTGAAGGTGCTATATTATTTTTTCTTTTTGAATTTTTATGCTTAAATAGATTTTTACTGGTTATTGGTGGTCTGGGAGCAGGCACCGTCTCTACGGGGATGGGGTAATGAGGGGATAGCAGGGGGAGAGAAGCTGCAGAGAGGTGTATAAGACCACAGCTCTGCCTCCTGGTCCCAACGCTGGACAGTCACAGTTTGGAGGATCCAAGAAAATTGGCCAGATTTCTAGAAATGAGAACTGCTCCATCTAAAGTGGGATGGATGCCGTCTCTCCTAACAAGACCAGGTTTTCCCCAGAAGCTTTGACAATTATCAATGAAGCCCACCTCATTTTTTGGACACCACTCAGACAGCCAGCAATTCAAGGAGAACATGCGGCTAAACATGTCACTCCCGGTCTGATCGGGGAGGGGCCCAGAGAAAACAACAGAGTCCGACATTGTTTTTGCAAAGTTACACACCGATTTAATGTTAATTTTAGTGACCTCCGATTGGCGTAACCGAGTGTCATTACTGCCGACGTGAATTACAATCTTACCAAATTTACGCTTAGCCTTAGCCAGCAATTTCAAATGTCCTTCGATGTCGCCTGCTCTGGCCCCCGGAAGACAATTGACAATGGTTGCTGGTGTCGCTAACCTCACATTTCTCAAAACAGAGTCGCCAATAACCAGAGTTTGATCCTCGGCGAGTGTATCGTCGAGTGGGGAAAAACGGTTAGAGATGTGAACGGGTTGACGGTGTACACGGGGCTTCTGTTTAGGGCTACGCTTCCTCCTCACAGTCACCCAGTCAGCCTGCTTTCCCGACTGCCCGGGATCTGCCAGGGGGGAACTAGCGGCAGCTAAGCTACCTTGGTCCGCACCGACTACAGGGGCCTGGCTAGCTGTAGAATTTTCCACGGTGCGGAGCCGAGTCTCCAATTCGCCCAGCCTGGCCTCCAAAGCTACGAATAAGCTGCACTTATTACAAGTACCGTTACTGCTAAAGGAGGCCGAGGAATAACTAAACATTTCACACCCAGAGCAGAAAAGTGCGGGAGAGACAGGAGAAGCCGCCATGCTAAATCGGCTAAGAGCTAGTAGCTACGCAACCTAGCGGATTCCTAAAAACACACGAAGTGAATAATGTGTAAATAATTTAAAGGTGATTCAGCAGAAGGAGTGCCCCAATCAAGGCACCAAACAGGCCATGAAGCAGCACAGGCAACGCACGACAACAGTGCTAAAAGAGAAAAAATAAAAAAAATTAAAAAAATTTAAAAAAAATTAAAAAAATAAAAACGAAAGCGTTAGCAAGCTAGTTAGCTTGCCAACGCTGATGAAAGTTAGCAGATAAAAGTGCTCCGTCGCGATGTTTCAACCGTTAGAGGTCTTCTTTAGGCATTGGAGCACAGTAAAAAAGTAAAAAAAAAAAAAAAAAAGGTAAAAAAGTAAAAAAAGTCTTGAAAAAGACTGTTAATTCAAGTCCAAAGCAGCAGGTAGCAGTCTCAGTGTAAACAGTCCCAATAGAGAGCCAAAATTCTGATGTGTAGCAGCAGGAAAGAGGAAGTCGGTTGGGACCTTGTGACCAGACGGGTGAGATCGTCGTCTCGGGAGCCATCTCATCATCAGTGGATGCAGAGAACGTCCAGGGTTTGATGCACAGTCTGTGAAAGAGGAGGGGGTGAGGTCTCACGCTCGTCAGCACACTTCCTGAGGTACGTTAGATTTTGTGACTAACATTTATACAGTCAGTAAATGTGGTGTCCCTCACACCTTATTATATTGAGCTGTACGTTAGTCATGTATCGGCTTCCACTGCAGTGGAGTTTTGTGAACTGGATGTTCCATGCCTGCAGGTTGGGAAGCTGATTAGTAATTAAGCCAGGAAGTGTTTGCTGTTTATGTACACCTTTGAGTGGTCTCTCTGTGTGTAGAGTGTGGACTCACATAATGGTTCCTTCTTTCACAGACTCGGTTTGTTGCGGCCACCTGGGGGGTGTCGGCGGGGTCCTTGGGTCCGAACAGCTTCTGGCTCCGGACAGTTAGCGCTGCTGGGAGCGCACCGTATCACCACCACGCCAGACCGCACACTCTTTTGTTGTTTTGTATCACTGTTATGTATTAAATTCAGTTAGCCTTTGTACCGTGCTCTGCTTATTTCATACTGGGTCCTTCAAACGCTGGTTGGTTCTCCGAGCTGCGTCCGACACATAACACTCGCTGCACTGCGCAAGTAAGACCAGGCTATGTTGTCGGAAAAACAGAGTGGCTTTATTTAACTCTATTCAAAATCATTAATCTTCTCTCAGGTTAGCAAATACCAAAGTAAATTACCTGTTACATTAGGACGAATCTTACTCCTAAAACTCCCGCTATGAAACCAAACTATCAGAACATCATATAATCACTGCTCATTGACGGTTGTAATCATTAAATCAATCACTGTGATATGTCCTGTTATTTAACTCCTACCATGGTTAAATAAATATCTTAAATGTGTGAAGTTGTCTGTGATTTTTGTATGGTTTTACAGAGGGTGTCGGATCTGACCTGCGGAGCTTATCCTTTAGAAACTGAGACTGATTAATTAAATTGAGACTAATTAATTAAACTGAGACTGATTAATTAAATTGAGACTAATCAATTTATGAATGTTTAAACTCATAAGCACTTATGCTTTGAAATAAGTGGTGCCCCAACATTAAAATTATCCACAAGTGATAATTTTCATTATTCCAAGACATTATTATATTCATCCTGTGGTTTTTTTCCCCTACAGTAGTAACTGTTGAAGTACTGTTCAGACATGCTGTGAGTGAATCTCATCATCAGGGGAGAAAATCAAGATATCATCCAAATAGACAAACACAAACCTATTAAGGAAATCTCTGAGGACATCATTGACCAAGTTCTGGAATACAGCAGGTGCATTAGTTAAAACAAACGGCATCACCAAATATTTGTAGTGACCGGTGGGGGTGTTGAATGCAGTTTTCCATTCATCCCCCTCCCAAATTCCCATCAAATGATAAGCATTATGTAAATCCAGTTTAGTGAATGCTTTTGCGCCATTCAAAAGTTTGAATGTTGTGGCGATCAGAGGGAGGGGTAATGTTCTTGACAGTAATTTTATTAAGCCTCTAAAATCGATACAGGGACAAAGGATCTTATCTTTTTTTCTCCACAAAAAGAATCCGGTGCCAGCTGGGGAGGAGGAAGGGTGGATAAGTCCAGCAGCCAGGGATTCTTGAATATAGTCATTCATGGGTTGGTGTTCTGGCACAGACAAGGGTTACAGTTTGCCCCTGGGAGGGCTGGTACTGGGAAGCAGGTCTATGGCGCAGTCATAGCTGCGGTGCGGTGACGATTTTGCTTTACTTTGCTGAAAACCTGGGTGAGGTCATGATACCTTGCTGGAACCCCGGTGAGATCTGGGTTGATGGTGACTGATGGCTCTGAATGCCCTACGAGGTGGAGGTAATGGTCTAGTGGTGTAGTGGTTAAAGCGTTGGGCTTGAGACTAGAGGAACCTTGGCTCAAATTCCAGCCTGACTGGAAAATCACTAAGGGCTCTTGGACAAGGTCCTTAATCCCCTAGTTGATCCCATTGTATAGAGAGTACCTTGTATGGCAGCACCCTCACATCGGGGTGAATGTGAGGCATTATGTGTAAAGTGCTTTGATGCAGATGGAAAAGCGCTATATAAATGCAATCCATTTATTTACGAGGCAGGCGTTTGTGCAAGAAGGTCCCCAGGAGTCTATGTGCCCTGCTGCCAAACTGAAGTTGAGGTTGTGTTGTAAAAGCCAAGGGTGCCCCAAACCTGCTGTGTGAGTCATATTGTCAAACACGTGAAAGCTAATTGTCTCTGGAAACCGAATAACTTTACTGATTGAGTCCGATGGGTGATCTGCTCCAAAGAACTGCCATACACAGGGTGTGGGAGGTGATATATAAAATCAAATCAAATCAATTTTATTTATATAGCGCCAAATCACAACAAACAGTTGCTCCAAGGCACTTTATATTGTAAGGCAAAAGCCATACAATAATTACAGAAAAACCCCAACGGTCAAAATGACACCCTATAAGCAAGTACTTGACGACTAGGGAGGCGCCCAGGAGGCATCCTTACCAGATGCCCAAACCACCTCAGCTGGCTCCCTTCAATGCGAAGGAGCAGCGACTCTACTCCGAGCTCCCCACGGATGACCGAATTTCTCACCCATCTCTAAGGGAGACACAAGCCACCCTTCTGAGGAAGCCCATTTCAGCTGCTTGTACCTGCGATCTAGTTGTTTCGGTCATGACCCAACCCTCATGACCATAGGTGAGAGTCGGAATAAAGATTGACCCACAGATTGAGAGCTTCACCTTTTGGCTCAGTTCCCTTTTTGTCACAACAGTACGGTAGAGTGAATGCAATACCAGCCCTGCTGCACCGATTCTCCAGCCAATCTCACACTCCATTGTCCCCTCGCTCATTAAGAAGACCCCGAGGTACTTGAACTCCTTCACTTGGGGCAAGACTGTATTCCCAAGACCTGTAGTAGGCAAACCATCAGATGACAAATCAGATTTATCAGGTTTTGCAGAGAAGCCAAAACAATTGAATTTTGACTCACTTAAACCACTTGCTTGTTTTGGGAGGGGGCACCCCTGACCTGGCAACTGGAGAGCAAATGACCCTGTTGTCCACAGTAGAAGTATTGCCCCTCTTCCTGACATCAACGACACTCCTCAGCGGAGGGGTGACTGCAGCTAAGCTGCATAGGTTCCTCTGTGTGGGCCGTTGATGGACTGGAACTTGACTGGGTCATGCTGAAAGGATGAAAGCTTGGTTCCATGGGCCTGTTGCAAAGACAACAGGTCTCCCTCTGGACCCAGTTCATCATCCTCCGGTCCACTTTGATGGCAAGCGTGATCAGCACATCAAAATCATCGGGGAGTTCTGCAGCAATCAGCTGTTCCTGGATACGATCAGTAAATTTTGAAAAAAAAATTCAGAGCAGCGAGATTCCACTCGCTTTTGGCTGCTGGGATGTGGAAGTCTCCCGAGTAATCTGTGACCTTCCATATACCCTGCTTCAGCTTCTTGAGCATTCGCTCAAGAAGTATGCTGGAATACTTGCCACAAAGCTGTGATGAAGGAGCCAAGAGGCCGAGAAGATTTCTGACTGACAACTCCATTCTGCTATCGCCCAGGCTGCCACTCGTCCTACCAGGTGAAATATGATGAAAGCGATTTTCATTCTGTCACACAGGAACATAGATGCCATGAATTCAAAATGTAACTCACACTGACTGATGAATGGTGTGATGTCTCCTGAGTCCCCAGAAAAGTGCTCTGGATGTTGGAGTTGATTGTAAAAAAGTGGGTTCATAAGTGGAGTCAGCAGTGATATTGACACACCTAGAAGCTACAGCTTGCATTGCTGGGGAAACTTGATGATCCAGTCTGGCCAACAATTGTCTGACCTGGTGCTTAACATAGACATCACGGTATCTTGACGTTTGGCTAGTTCACTAAATCCGGTACACACCGTGGATAATTTGCCCTCCTGCTGAGCCAGCTGTTGACTAAGTGTACGTACTGCCAATTGAAATGGGTCTGAGGCTTGCTGTGTCCATGTTTGGCCAGATCGTTCTTTCAAGGTCAGTGGCATGAAATGGTAGGACACAAATGCAAGGCTCAGACATGGACAAGTCACTTTTAAAAAGGTTTTACTGTAGATACTTGCAGGGTTTGGTACACAAAACAACAGTCCAAAAACAGCAATGGCATCAAAAACACTAGGCAAGGGCATAGTCCAAAAAACATGCAGAAGGTCAAAACGTAGCAGAGCAATCAAGACAAAAGTCAGAAGATAGGGCTGGAGGTGAAGGCTGTGAGCCACGGCGATCTGGAACAGGTGGACAAGGTGGAGGTTTAAATACAGAAAGGTGATGAGCAGACTGAGCAACAGGTGTGTGGGAAAGATCCAGGCTGTAGGAGTGGAAAGATAGAGGGACACGCCCACCATTGAGCACCAAGTGATAGACAAGAGAAAGCAGAGCAGCAAGATCCCCCCCCCCCAAAAATAACAGAAAAACATAACAAAAGACGATAGTCCCAATCCTGACAGAGTGGCACCGTCAGAAGGCATCAGAGGAGCAGAGGCAACGGGAAGGAATGTGATAGTGAAACATGCCAAGTGAGGTTGGAGAGGGCCTGATTGTGGAGGGCTTTGTATGTGAGGAGAAGGATTTTGAAATGGATCCGCTGTGGGACAGGAAGCCAATAAAGGTTCTTAAGAAAGGGGTGATGTGTTCACGGGAATGGGTGTAAGTGAGCAGACAAGTTCTGAGTTTTGAATGTACTGGAGTTTACTGAGGACTTTTGAAGGTGTACCATAAAAGATGCTGTTACAGTAGTCTAACCTAGATGTAATAAAGGATCAGGGTTTCTGCAGCAGGAAAGGAGAGTGATGGTCGGAGACGGGCAATGATACTGAGGTGGAAAAAAGCAATTCTAGTGATGTGATTGATGTGGTGTTAAAAAGACAGATTGGTGTCAAAGATGACTCCAAGGTTGTGGATGTGACGGGAGGGAGACGGGGTGGAGTTATCAGCGTTGAGGTAGAAGTTGTGGTTGGTGTGTGTGAGCAATTCGACACCGATGATGATTATTTCAGACTTGTCACAGTTGAGTTTGAGAAAGTTAATTTGCATCCAAGACTTGATCTCAGTGAGGCAGTTAATGAGAGTGGAGTGAGTTGAAGTGATGATGGATTTGGTAGAAATGTAGAGCTGGACATCGTAAGCATAACAGTGAAAATGAAGGCCATGCTCATGTATGATTTTACCAAGGGGAAGCATGTAAAGGATAAAAAGTAGAGGACCCAACACCAAGCCCTGGGACAAAGGGGTGATGGAGGAGGTGCAGTTATTGATGCTGATAAATTGTTGTCTGTTAGTGAGATTGGACCGTAACCAGGTAAACGCAGTGCGAGTAATGTTAAGGGTAGTTTCGAGGCAGGAAAGAAGAATGATGTGATTAATAGTGTCAAACACTGCAGTGAGGTAGAAGAGAACAAGAATGATAAGTTTACTGGAGTCTGAGGACAGGAGGAGATCATTGGAGACTTTGAGAAGGGCTGTTTCAGTGCTGTATTGGGAGCGAAAACCAGATTGAAAAGATTCAAACAGATCATTGGAAACGAGGTAGGCTTTGAGTTGGGAGGTGACATGTTCAAGAATTTTTGATGAGAAGGGAAGATTGGAAATGGGCCAGTGGTTTGTCATGATGTTGGTGATGAATCCAGGTTTTTTTTTTTGAGGATGGGGTGACAGCAGTCACTTTGAACATTTGAGGGATGAGACCAGAGCTGAGGGAAGAGTTAATGATGTCTGTGATAAGTGTGAAAGTGACTGGAAAACAGTCCTTAACAAGAGTGGATGGGATGGGGTCAGAACACAGGTAGAGCTTCTCATACCTGCATGAGGTTGTGGAGCTCAATGAGAGACACACGGGAGAACTGAGAAAGGAGCTGAGTGGTAAAGGGGGGAGAGAGAGGTGGGTTGGGGGAGGCGCTGAGGTTAATGTAAATAGTGTAAATTTTTGTTTGGAAATTTTTGTTTCCTTTGGAAAAAGGAAAGGAAGGTGTTACATTTGTCAACTGTGAAGGAAGCAAAGGTGTTGTTACTGGGTTTGAGAAGTTTGTTAATGGCGGAGAAGATCGCCTTGGAGTTGTTGGAGCCAGAGTGTTTGATGTGTGAGCAGTAGGTGGAAACAGCATCTTTATACTTTTGGAGATAATCAGTGTCAGCTTGGAGATGTTTTCTTGTGAATAAATGGACTGCATTTATATAATGCTTTTCCATGTGCATCAGATGCTCAAAGCCCTTTACTATAATACCTCACGTTCACCCATAATGTCAGAGGTGTTTATTACCTCCCAGTTCTGGTGTTCTATGGCAAATGTCAATCCAGTTGCACACTTCCAGCCAGTGAGCACAGGGTCCACTACAGGACATCAGGCCCTCAGGCCATCTGTTTCTGATTGTTTGGTCAGAGACATTCACACCAGTGGTCTGCTGGAGGTCATTGTGTAGAACTCTCTTAGTGCTGATTGTGTTACTCCTTGCATTAAGGAGCAGATGCCGGTCCTGCTGATGGGTTAAGGACCTGAGTAACTGTCTGTCTCCTGGAATCTCCTGCATGCTCTTGAGACTGTGATGGGAGACACAGTAAACCTTCTGGCAATGGCATGTACTGATCTGCCATCCTGGAGGAGTTGGACTACCTGTACAACCTCTGGGGGGTCCAGGTACCGCACCACGCTACCAGCAGTGACACTGACCCCAGCCAAATGCAAACCTAATGAAAAATCAGTCAGAAAAGATGAGGAGGGGAAAAATGTCGGTGGCCTCCACCTGTAAAACCATTCTTGATTTGGGTGGCATGTCATTGTTGCCCCCTAGTGCACCTATTGTTAAATTCATTAACATAAAAGCAGCTGAAACTGAATAATAACCTCTGATACTTAACTGACCAGATCAATATCCCAGAAGTTAAACTGACTTGAACCTATACTCTGATTAAAAAGTGGTAAATTTTGTGAGCTGTATATATAGTAGTAGTTTATGCAAAAAACGTCTTGGGGAGCATTCCTATCCTGTCTGGCTGCACCCCTGGCCTGCCCCACATAGTGTGTGAGCAGGAACAATGGCGGACCCATGTAGGGGGGAAGTGCCACCTGATTGACAGGTAAGACGGTTTTGTCCCAAGTTTTTACTTCACACTGTCCTCTATTTGGTGAAAAAAAAAAGCAGTTTTTGGTTGTTGGGTTTACAGTAACACAACCACAGGATGTGCAGCAAGTGTGAAAGAAACACAAAGCAGAAATGTGGCTGTAAAACTCACTGCGGATGTCTGTTGCATCATCACTGCGCTGTGAAAAACAGTGAGGCGATGCAAACTGTAACTGCACATACTAACTGCTAACAGTGGGGAGGTGATGGTCTAGTGGTTAAGCGTTGGGCTTCAGACCAGATGTCATAGCCCCTGGTTTTTATTGTGTTTTTAACCTTGTTGTCATGTATGAGTTTTTCCCCAGATAGCGCCCTCGGGTTAGTTTCACACCTGCTGCGCCTCATGCTCATCTCAGCTGCACACTTGCTGTGATGGTTGCCAGATTCTTGCATGGGATTCCATAGCCAGATTTTTCCCAGAGATCCCAGAGATTCCAGGTGCTTCCATGATCCTGTGGGCCGAGCCCAATTCCTCTCTGTGACCTTGACCGCATCTTCCTGCTGCTTCCATGCGCCAAAGAGATCAGAGCTTCCTGCAGCTAAACTCAAAGGTAATAATAAACCAACTCTCTAATTCCCATATTAGAGCGAACTGTCTTTCCTGGTGTGCCAGATGCCTTCCTGAATGACTCCAACTCCCCTGACTCCCCTGGTTCCTGACTCCCACCTACCTGTACAACAACATCACTTTGGAACTCTACGGCTCTCAGCTCATAGCATGGCGCTGCTTCACACCAGTTAAGTTCCTTCCCGTCTCAGTGGGATTCCATTCTCCTTTCCTGTCTGTGACTGTGCTATGATAAAGAACTATTCCAAGAACTCTTCCTAAGAACTGTATGAACTCTGATATTGAACGATTAAGAGCCCTGCCGCCTAAGTCCTGCTTAATTGGAACTGCGTCACAAACACGCAGTACTTGACCTCTGACCTCTGGAGACAATTTATGAACTGTGAACTCTTTCTGAACAGTGAACCTTATTTTCTGAGAAGAGAACATTATTTCCAGAACTGTGAACAATTCTACTTTAAGCGTTCTGAGAGCTGTGAATAGTTTAAGGTTTCCAGTGTTACGAGTGCAATCACTCACCATCTGTGTCTTCATTCCCTCAGTTCCTGGTCTTGGATTCATACATCCCACCTGATGCTGGTCCCTGAACCCCAGCTCTCAGTTCTCCTTCAAGACTGGCTCAGGAAGCTGCAGCTCCCTAATTTCATCGCCTGGAACAGGCTAACTCTCCATTCTGCAGGCACCCCCAGTGCAGGACCTTTATTTGTCCTTATAAATAAACATCTTTTCAGAGCCACAAGGGTGCCTTTACCACTTGACCAGTGTGTGTACCATCAAGTGCAGGCAGACGGCCTCCAGGAGAGATATGCAGGATTGTTGCCTGCTCTGGCCTTTGTGCCACCAGAAGAAGTGGTCACTTCAATTGAGCTGCTTCAGGAGGTACTGCCTGAGGAGATCCAGCCTGCAATTGACTACAGTGAGGATACCATCATTGGTCACTCAGGAAGGAGAAACTGCAGGGGTTCAGGTTTCATCCTTGCTATCTGGAATATATCAGCCAGAATACAGGAAGATCTACCACACATAAACAGCAGTGTAGAAGGCTGGCACTGCCACATGACTGCTAGTGTTGGCTGTCACCAACTGAACACCTGGGTGTTCTTGGAGATACTAAAGAAGGAACAAGCAATAAAGAGAGTTGTTGCCCAGCAGTTGGAAGCCAGCAAGCCTGCCCCACCACAATACCAAGTGTACTGGGACACCACCTGCAGAATTTAAACCAGTGGTAAAGAATTATTTCAGAGATTCCATCATGTGCATGATCTCTAAGGAGCCAATGTGTCAGCCACGTGAAGTAACACATAGTGCCCACTGTCTGATAAGTGGTTTAAATGGCATATCTTTAGTAAATGAAATAGCAAATGCAGTATTCAAAATAAATAAAGAATTGTGAAAATATTGGTGGATTGTGTTTTATTTGTGGTATCATTGGGGTCAACTGTCCAAAGTAATAGGGAGTGTGGTAGGGAGGTGAAGAAGAGAGTGCAGGCAGAGTGGAGTGGGTGGAGAAAGGTGGCAGAAGGGATTTGTGACCGAAGAATATCAGCAAGAGTGAAGATGAAAGTCTACAAGACAGTAGTGAGACCAGCTATGTTGGACGGCTTAGAGATGGTGGAACTAACAAAAAGACAAGAGGCGGAGCTGAAGATGTTGTGATTCTCTTTGGATTAGGAATAAATATATCAGAGGGACAGCTCAGGTGGGGCGGTTTGGAGACAGAGAGGTGAGACTGAGATGGTTTGGACATGTGCAGAGGAAGGACCCAGGGTACATAGGGAGAAAGATGCTGAGGATGGAGCCACCAGGCAGGAGGAGAAGAGGGAGGCCAAAGAGGAGGTTTATGGATGAGCTGAGGGAGGACATGGAGGTGGTTGGTGAGACAGAGGATGGGAGCAGCCAAAAGAAGAAGAAGAAGATATGCCCTCATACATAAAAGCCATAAACATGGAGAATTTAGCCTGATTTCATCTATTGTTTGAAAAGCACAGAATTGTTAGCCTGCAGGAAATCTTGATATGCCTGACGTCACTTTGGGGCCCACTCCTCAGAGCCACTTCAGATGGACTATTGAAATGGATGGGAAGAGAGGATTTTTTTTTTTTAATGTTTGGAATTAGGTATTTTTGATGGAGTTTTACAACCCCAATTCCACTGAAATTGGGATGTTGTGTAAAATGTAAATAAAAACAGAATACAATGATTTGCAAATCCTCTTCATCCTATATTCAATTGAATACACCACAAAGACAAGGTATTTAATGTCCAAACTGATAAACTTTATTGTTTTTGTGCAAATATTTGCTAATTTTGAAATGGATGCCTGCAACACGTTTCAAAAAAGTTGGGATGGGGCAACAAAAGACTGGGAAAGTTGATGAATGTTCAAAGAACACCTAATTGGAAACAGGTGAGTGTCATGATTGGGTTTAAAAGGAACATCCCTAAAAGTCTCAGCTGCTCACAAGCAAAGATGGGGCGAGGATCACCACTTTGTGAACAACTGCGTGAAAAAATAGTCCAACAGTTTAAGAACAATGTTTCTCAATGTTCAATTGCAAGGAATTTAGGGATTCCATCATCTACAGTCTATAATATAATCAGACGATTCAGAGAATCTGGAGAACTTTCTACATGTAAGAGGCAAGGCTGAAAACCAACACTGAATGCCCATGACCTTCGATACCTTACGCGGCACTGCATTACAAACTGATATCACTTTGTAAAGGATCTTACCGCGTGGGCTCAGGAACACTTCAGAAAACCATTGTCAATTAAAACACAGTTCATTGCTACATCTACAAGTGCAAGTTAAAACTCTACCATGCAAAGTGAAAGCCAAACATCAACAACATCCAGAAACACTGCCGCCTTCTCTGGGCCCAAGCTCATTTGAAATGGACAGACACAAAGTGGAAAAGTGTGGTCTGATGAGTCCACATTTCAAATTGTTTTTGGAAATCATGGACGTTGTGTCCTCTGGACAAAAGAAGAAAAAGACCATCCAGATTATTACCAGTGCAAAGTTCAAAAGCCAGCATCTGTGATGGTATGGGGGTGTGTTAGTGCCCATGGCATGGACAACTTACACATCTGTGATGGCACCATCAATGCTGAAAGGTACATCCAGGTTTTGGAGCAACACATGCTGCCATCCAAGCAATGTCTTTTTCAGGGACGTCCCTGCTTATTTCATCAAGACAATGCCAAGACACATTCTGCACATGTTACAACAGCATGGCTTCGTAGTAAAAGAGTGCGGGTACTAGACTGGCCTGTCTGCAGTCCAGACCTGTCACCCATTGAAAATGTGTGGCGCATTATGAAGCACAAAATACGACAACGGAGACCCCGGACTGTTGAACAACTGAAGTCGTACATCAAGTAAGAATGAGAAAGAATTCCACCTACAAAGCTTCAACAATTAGTGTCCTCAGTTCCCAAACGCTTATTGAGTGTTGTTAGAAGGAAAGGTGATGTAACACAGTGGTAAACATACCACTGTCCCAGCTTTTTTGAAACCTGTTGCAGGCATCCATTTCAAAATGAACAAATATTTGAACAAAACCAATAAATTTGATCAGTTTGAACATTAAATATCTTGTCTTTGTGGTGTATTCAATTGAATATAGATTGAAGAGGATTTGAAAATCATTGTATTGTGTTTTTATTTACATTTTACACAACGTCACAACTTCATTGGAATTGGGGTTGTACATTGAATACATCGAAATGGTGACTAGGAGTGTTGTGAGAGGATGCAGCAACACCAGTGTTAACCCCCAAAACATGAATCAGCTGCAAATCGTGAATTATCCACAAACCATTAATTGCAAAACTTGAATACTGAAAAAATATCTCCCAAAACATGAATGCGGGTCTCACAAAATGCAAAAAACATTCATAAATGTTTTTCAGTTTAAGTAATTCATGGATTTCAGTTTACAAATAAATTACTGCAGAAAATCTTGACTGCAAACCCTATCACTGCAAAAAAAATGTTTTGTTTTATTTAGTTTTTTTGTCATGGGGGGCAGGGGAGAGTGGGGGTCACTACAGCCGGTGAGGTGGGGAGGAGATCCAAGCAGCTGTCACTTCTGGTGTGATGTGCTCGGCCCTGTTGGGTGTGTCCCGCTCCGGGGACAGTGTCAGGTGAGGAGTTTGACTGAGACGTTCCACCTGTCAAACGGTAACAAAGGTGTCAAACTCAGAGGAGAGAAACCATCCCCTCTGGTAAATGGCTCAATAAGCTTAAGAGAAACGTTGCAGGAAAAAAAACAACACTAGTTTCTAACCTCAGGAAGGTAGACAACAAGCTACAACCTTATTTTTATCCATATGAACTGTCCTCTGAGCTGGAAAAATAATACTGAGCTAAACGAATGGGCTGCGGAGAAACGGAAGCGTAGGGACCTGAAGCCAGCAGAACTCCAACAAATCATGTTGACTCTCCTCAAGCATGAAATGGGACGTGTTTGTGCCGCCATCACAGAGACAAAATGTTGTCTCGCCCATGTTATGCTATTCCAGGACATGGTGACTCTCGGGAAGAAAGCCACACAAGTTAATTTGTTTTTGCAGAAGTGTGATCACGAAGAGTCAGAGAGAAAGCAACAGCAGGTGACCACAGTGGACGTCTATGCTTGTGATCTTAACGGGAGAGCTGTGATGTGGACATGGGACCAGGTCCCAGGCATTTGTGTTAGTGAGGTGTATGTTTACCGGATCACTGACAGTGGACACACACATAAAAGAATGAAGTTGCACAAATGTGATGATGATGATCGGAAGTTTACTGACCATCATGTAGAACTCATAGAATTTGGAAGTACTGAAAGGAGATAATAACTGTTTATGTACAGAGCTGTGTGGAACCAGAGCAGTGCGAGACAGCAGAACGATATTCTACAGCACCTCATCTCTGTCTCTCCAGGGGCATGAGGTGAGGAAAAAGCTAAGAGCAGTGAACCCCAGGACAGCTGCTGGTATCCCTGGGCGGTGAGTAAAGCATGTGCAGACAGACAGGGATCCTCACCAAACTCTTCAACCTCTCCGTGACACATCCTGCTGCCCGAGGAGAACCAAGGCCATCAAAGGAGACCCCTCACATCCTGCCCACCCCGTTTGGCATGTTTCCCTCCTCGAAACAGTACAGTCGCACACCAGAACAGCTTTATTCCCTGGGCCATATGTACTGCAATCACCCATGGACACACACACTCACCCACAGACCTACTCCCATAAACCCCCATCCAACCCCAAGGACAACAAACAATCCCTTGTATTCAATTCAATCACCACCCTAAATGTGACACCAGTTTTTCACAATCACTGCCCTAAATGTTTACAGACACTTTTTAAACTGTACTTTATTCATATGTTTACATTGATACTGTGTGTGTGTGTGTGTGTGTGTGTGTGTGTGTGTGTGTGTGTGTGTGTGTGTGTGTGTGTGTGTGTGTGTGTGTGTGTGTGTTTGCACTACTCCATACAGTATGTCATTTTTATGGTGCACAAGATGTCTTGTTTTCTTTTTTGTGGTATATAGTAGTTCTGCGGGAGCACTCCCAAATTTGTTGTACCCCCCCATGCAATGACAATAAAGACTATTCTATTCTGTGGCCGCTGTGTGTGAACACTGGAGGAGTAAAATCAGTGGATGCAGGTGTCTTTCAGGGTTTGTATTTATTGCTACTTTGTGCTTATTCAATTTAGACATATGTTGTAGGTAACAAAGGCGGTGGAGATGGAAATACACTGACTAGCAAAATACAACAACTTCACTTCAAAGCCAAATTAAAGTCACATTACTATCAGAGACTACTGGCGGACCAGGCTGGACACAACTGCAAGACAGCTCTGTAGAATTAAGGTGTTTACTTGGTACAAATGCAAGGGTCGGTACACAGAAAGGCAGTCCAAAAAGAGCAACAGTAACACAATCATCAGGCTAAAGTGTGGTCCAGGTACACAGGCAGGTTGCCGAAAAACACAATGAGGCAATCAGGGCAAGGTAATAAACATGAAGAACAGAGCTAGAAAGAGGCACAAGGCACATGGATCAGGCAAGGGACAAAGACAAACAGTGAGGCTTACAATGCACCCAGGTGATGAGCAGCGAATCAGGACCAGGTGTGAGGAAACCTCCAGAACCAGGATGTGGCCAGACAGAGGGAAATGCCCACCAAGAAGAACCGAGCGAGAGAGAGAGAGACAAGAAAGAGCAGGGCAGAGAAAACCCAAGCAGAAAGGCAGAGACAGACAGATAAAAGTAAACCAAACACACACCACAGAGAGTCCAAATCCTGACTATTACATTTGCAAACAAAAAGCAACCTGGATTGACTGTGCACACTGGTGTAAGTGTGAGCATGAGGTGGACTGCAACTAGCCTCAGTCAGTCCCAAAGTGATGCCATGATTCTGGATCCAAATGGCTATGGATCTGCCTTGTCTTTTTAAGACAGACTCTGGCTTATTTTATACTGCAGAAGATAAAAGACCTGCTAAGAAAGGATTTATTATCTGGTATAGAATTTAAAAAAATAGTATATACCTTGACTAAGTCCAGTCTGACCAGTCTACATACAGTCTACTTTCTTCACTGGTCCACATTCTTCTCAAATTATTTCTGCTTTTGTTCAAATATCTCAAAATGATGGTTGACAGGTTTTTAAAATGTTCCATCTGTAAGTGTGCTGACATGGTCATCAGACATGAAGAAAGCTTTTTCACTTTCCATTTGTCCTTCCTACTGATGTCCATTCAAGTTTAAGTAGTTGTTCTTATCAGTCAGTGTGGGTTCTGCTCAGCGGCTTCAAGGTGGTGGACGGGAACCGTCAAATTTTACCAAATGTGCATCTAGACTAAATGTGCTCATGTGAGTGGTCAGTCTGCTGTGACTGGATTACTGTCACATGAGGTACACGTGATTTGATAGTAAGTATAAAGCCCACAAAACTGCTGGAGTGTCTGTGTCCATGCACAGACTTACCTGTGGGGCCAGGGCAAGACCAGGCTGGTGCTGGAGGAGACCAGACTGACTCGGACTTGGAAGAGACAATAAGTTCTGCTGCAGGAGTGCTGCCAAGTAAAATAACAATATTGTGAAAAAGAATGTTTCTCCTGTTTTGAATTCGAAAATGCATCATTAGGAACAACTGAGTGTCTGAGAAAAATAGCAGTGGCTTTTGGATTTGACCAATCAGTCATGACTGCAGGCTCAAGAAAAGCTAATCAGCCTAAAGGTGTCGTTTACACGTGGACATAGCAGCCAACAAGACTTTTCAATGTATTTCATGACTAATTGTTGTCTTGTGCAGAGAATGCAGCACCACTCCCTCTGTCCTCTGAGCCTTTCTGTAATGTGCATGAGTCCCACTCTGTGAAACCATTACCACCACTACAAACACACACACAAAGACACACACACACACACACAAAGACACAGCAGGGTTTGGTTTGAGGCAGGGTTTTTTTTAGCATCTCTGTGTCTTTTATTTTCTGACCTTTCTCCCTGTGGTCTGTCTTTTTTGTGAGTCCTTGGCCCCTATCCGGGGTGTGTGTGTGTGTGTGTGTGCGCGTGTGCGTGCGTGTGTGTGTGTTACGCCGGGCTGCTGTGCATGCCCATTGATAGGGTATGTGCCCCGGTCCTGTTCCCTGGTTATATTCCTCATTCTCCTTCCATTATGAGTTGTGCTGTGTTGGGTTTTGTGTCTGTTTCACTGTGGCTCCATGTTTTAGTTATTTCTACTGTGATCCCATTGGTTTTGTTTAGTCACGTTAAACCTTGCGGTTTATGCACTTTTCATTATGTGTTGTCCTTTCATGATCTGGTTTTATTTCCACGGTTGATCTCCTGTTGGTTTTATTTTTCCTCGACTGTTGATTGGTGTTTATTGTCACATGCTGTGTTCATTCTTTCTGTGATAGTTACACCTGAGCTCATTAGTTCAGTTTGCTTTTAAGCCACACCTTTGTCTCTATTCAGTTGCTGATCAATTGTCTCCAGTTTAGTTTTTGAGCCCTGTCACTCCTGTTGTCCTGTTAACTGAGCTGTAAGTCCGTTCTCACTGTCACTTTTTGACAGTTGTTTTTTGTTATTGTTTTTATTACTTTGTCTAATTGTACAACATTTTTGGATTTTGTCACTTTTGGAGAACTTTTGTCTTATCATTGTTCATTTGGCATTATTAAACACTTCTGTTTTGCACCTTAACTCTTTGTCCTTTGGCTACCTACATCCTGGAGTCCAACTCTCGTGTCCTAGTGGTTACACCATAACACAGCAGTCCTCATCCCACAGCAATCTGGCTATACCTATTTGATGCAGAGGGCTGGTAGATCACTTAGAAGTCTCCAAATGGTCCTTCTCCTGCATGCAGAAAAGGGAAAGGATGCAACTCTGCACAAGTCAGCACAACCCAGGAAAAGCCACAGAAAAACCTGCTTGTCTTGAAGATGCTCAAATTTTTCAGGAGTTTGCCCAGACTTCCAGTCACCTCGGCTGCCTCGTGTTCACCTTGGTGCAAGGTTCACACACAGTTTCCATTCACGGACAGGATTTCAATGAGAAGTCAGGGATTGGAGGGTGTCCAGTCTGGTGACCTCAGAGTTGCCTCTCTGCTTTTTGTACCTGATGTGGCTCTGTTGGCTTCATCAGGCAGTGTCCTCTGATGTGCTGCGTGGAACAAAGCACGGCATCCGGCTGGGAACACAGCGGGTGGGATCATCACAACGACGTGGGTGCAAGTGCACGGATCAAAGTCATGCAAGTGTCAGGGGACCTTTACACTCCTGGACAGGGTGAGAAGTTCGACTATCCAGGAGGGACCAGTAGTAAAACTGCTGCTTCTTAAAATCAAAAAGAGCCAGCTGAGGTGGTTCAGGCATCTAGTGAGGATGCTCTCTGGCTGTCTCCCTTGGGAGGTCTTCCAGACTGGAGGGATTACATTTTCCAGGTGGCTTGGAAATGTCTTGGGATCCTCTGGGAGGAGTTAGAAGACTTGGCCAAAGCGAAGTGCTACTCCAACCCAGATTCAGACAGGTGGCAGAAAATGAATGAATGAATGAAGTATTTGATCACTGGATATAAATGAATTTGCAAGGCATTTCCATTCAATTTCAATTTCAATTTATTTTTATTTATACAGCACCAAATCACAACAGAGTTTCCTCAAGGCGCTTCACATAGGTAAGGTCTAAGCTTACTAACCCCCAGAGCAGCAGTGGTAAGAAAAAGTCCCTCTGAGGAAGAAACCTCAGAGGGAGTTTTCAAACTGTTCCAGTTATAAAAAATAAAAAAAAACAACTGCAGAATTACACATTTTTAGATGTACAAATTAGCAAAATGTACTTGTTCAAGATTTTTTAATGTTTAAATATTTGAAGTGTTTAATATGTTGCGGATCTAGCCACAGACACACCCTTACAGAATCAAAAGTACATTACAAAACTGATTCTCTCCAGACAATTCTAAGGGCCCCTTCACACAAACTACAGTTTGGTTGAAGTGCACATGAAGCAGGAATTGTGTGCAAAATGTGTAAAACCATAGCTGCCTCAAACGCCTCGTATACCTGTGGCTACAACTATTTCCACACACCAGCAGCTAAAAGACAGAGTGTGCACTGTGCGAACCCATCAATCCCTCTTGCAGTAGGTGTCGGCCAAATTCCAGCTGACACACACGAACATCTAACACCGCTCGCCATTCACACTCTTGGCACAACAACAGTCCGCAGACAATCACTGTCGTACTGGCAGTGAAATGTGTCTAAGTTCCCACGAGTGTGACTTTGGTGTGTGTGCTGAACTGACAGGTGTGTCCGCCCACTGAACCGGCTGTGGAGATCTGTCGATCTGGTCATCCCAGCTGGACAATAAGTACTGTGTTTGGACTAACAACTGCAAACTGTGACGGGCATGTGTCTGTTTGCTGTCATCACGTGGACATAAATAAAAACATATATCGTTGTGGTGATATATGCTGTGGGCTGCAGCGTGCACACGCTCCCTCGCTGCAGCCCACTGACAGGCTGCCCCCAGGCTGAAACGGACCATCAGATCAGAACACACAGCATGTCACGTCACCCATGTGAGCTCGGTTCCAATGCGGTGTCAGTTCTGGCACGCTTCACAAGACATGCGTGTCAGGCATTCTTGTCCATGTCTTATCAATTTTCAATTTCAGTTTCAATTTATTTTCACTTATATAGCGCCAAATCACAACAGAGTTGCCTCAAAGCACTTCACACAGGTAAGGTCTAACCTTACCAACCCCCAGAGCAACAGTGGTAAGGAAAAACTCCCTCTGAGGAAGAAACCTCAAGCAGACCAGACTCAAAGGGGTGAACCTCTGCTTGGGCCATGATACAAACATAAATTACAGAACAATTCACGGACGAATATACAAGAAATGCTATTGGCGCACAGGACAGGAGGATCGCCAACACAAATACAACTCCCATCTGTGGATGGAGCTGCACCTTAAACAGAGAGAAAAACAGAATCAGGCATCATAAAGACAAAAAATACTGTATAATTTGTCAGCATTAAACAACAAGAAAAACAGAAAAATACTAAGGTGATCGCTGGCCACTAGCCCTAAACTTCACTAAAAGACTCAGAATTTAGGTAAAGTTGAGGCCGCGGCACGCTCCATTTACTAATAAAATGAATTAAAAGCGTAAAAAGCTTAAAAAAAAACTGTACCAGTATGCTAGCCATATGAAAGGGAGAATAAGTGCGTCTTAAGTCTGGACTTGAAAGTCTCCACAGAATCTGACAGGCAGGGAGATCATTCCACAGAACAGGGGCACGATAAGAGAAAGCTCTGTGACCCGCAGACTTCTTATTCACCTTAGGGACACAAAGTAGTCCTGCACACTGAGAATGTTAAGCCCGGGCCGGTACGTAAGGTTTAATTAGGTCAGCTAGGTAGGAGGGTGCCAGTCCATGAATAATTTTATAGACTAGTAGCAGAACCTTAAAATCTGATCTCACTGGGACAGGAAGCCAGTGAAGAGATGCCAAAATGGGTGTAATGTGGTCAAACTTTCTGCTTCATCAAAAGTCTGGCTGCAGCATTTTGAACCAATTGGAGACCCCTAATGCTAGACTGCGGTAAACCAGAAAATAGAACATTGCAGTAGTCCAGTCTAGAAGAGATAAATGCATGGATCAGGGTCTCAACATCAGCCATAGACAGGATGGGACGAATCTTCACTATATTTCGCAGGTGGAAGAAAGCAGTCCTAGTAATATTTTTAATGTGGAGGCCAAAGGACAATGAAGGATCAAAAATTACCCCAAGGTTCCTCACTTTGTCAGTGTGATGTATGACACACGAGCCGAGGCTGAGCGTTAACTGGTCAAATTGATGCTGATGTCTCACTGGAGCAAGAACCATCATTTCAGTCTTATCAGAGTTTAAAAGTAGGAAGTTTCTAGACATCCAACTTCTCACTGCTGCAAGGCAGTCTTCTAAGGATTTTATGTGAATGAGATTACCAGCAGTTATCGGCATGTATAACTGAGTATCATCTGCATAGCAGTGAAAGGTAATCCCAAAACGCTGCAATATGTGCCCAAGGGGTGCTATATAAAGGAAGAAAAGCAGGGGGCCTAAGACAGACCCCTGTGGAACCCCAAATTTCATGTCACTAAGGTTAGAGGTAGTGTTACTGTACAAAACACAGTGAGAACGACTGGTCAAGTATGACGTCAGCCATGCAAGGGCACTTCCAGAAATCCCAAATCAATAAAGTAATCCCATCAATAAAGGAACAGGGTCATAAAAATAACCTACATTGTGCTGTAGTCATAGTGCCACCTGGAGGAAGAACACGGACACATTCCAGTGTGCAAATAAACTCCTCTTTATTTATTTTCCTGTTTGTTAGTTACCCAAAAGACAAAATTTATATTCCAATTTAATCTGTCAGCACGTTTCTTTCATGTGATGCCTTTATAACTGTTGATGTATGTTAAATGTTATTTGTGGAATTATTAATGAAGTGCCATGGTGAAAAGTGTTTCTTTTAATCACTTTCCTGTTCCAGGATGTATTAGAAAATGCAGTCATCTTATATTTTGTTAGTCAACAAAGAAAGAAGATGTATGTCAATTGTTGTATCTGATGTGCTTTTCAAATAACTTTCTTTTGGAAAAGAAATGTAATGTCAAATGGGCAGAGCTTATAACCACTGTAGCTCTCTTTAAAAAGACCCTGAAGCAAAGGAACGCTCTCTTAACTATCTCTTTCTTTTGGTTTCTCGATTGCTCTTACGCGCTTCATGTACGTTACTTAAGCCGGACTCTATTCCAACCTCACCTGATATCTTGTGTGTCACTATTCCGTAAGCTTCATTGTTTCTTGGTGATTTGTTTTTGTTCCATAATTTTGGTTGTTTTATGCACCACGCTTAATAACTTTTAAGGCTTGACTCAAGGTCTCTGCATTTTGAAGACAACATCTTAGTTGAGTTTTCAAATTAAGACAGAATTTTAGAGTCTCCAAATTCTTTCTATATTCTCAATGCCAAAAGTGTTTTTTTTTTAACTTTAATTTCCTGCACAAATTTGTTTGCCAAAGCTTGAACTTTTTCTAAATTTTCACAAAGCCTAAACCAACTCCACAAGTTTTGAAGGCGCCAGAGCATTTTTGAGAAGAAACCATTGAGGTAACCTCGACCACTTTGACCACTTCAATCACATTGACCACTTTGACCACTTCAACCACCTCAACCACCTCGACCACCTCGACCACTTCGACCACCTTGATCACCTCGACCACCTCGACCACTTAGACCACCTGGTGGTGGTGACGTGTGTGTGACAGTATTTCACGATGCCCTGTGTGTGTCTGTGTCACCTGGTCATGGTGACCTGTGTGTGGCGGTAATACACGGTGCCCCGTGTTTATCTGTGTCACCGGACGGTGGTTACCTGTGTGTGTGACCTGGTGGTGGTGACTTGTGTGTGGCAGTATGTCACGGTGCACTGTGTGTGTGTCTTTGTCACATGGTGGTCTTTACTTATGTGTCATCTTGTGGAGGTGACTTGTGTGTGGCAGTATGTCACGGTGCACTGTTTGCATCTGCTTCACCTGGTCGTGGTGACATGTGTCAATCAATCAATCAATCAATTTTATTTATATAGCGCCAAATCACAACAAACAGTTGCCCCAAGGCGCTTTATATTGTAAGGCAAGGCCATACAATAATTACGTAAAAACCCCAACGGTCAAAACGACCCCCTGTGAGCAAGCACTTGGCTACAGTGGGAAGGAAAAACTCCCTTTTAACAGGAAGAAACCTCCAGCAGAACCAGGCTCAGGGAGGGGCAGTCTTCTGCTGGGACTGGTTGGGGCTGAGGGAGAGAACCAGGAAAAAGACATGCTGTGGAGGGGAGCAGAGATCGATCACTAATGATTAAATGCAGAGTGGTGCATACAGAGCAAAAAGAGAAAGAAACACTCAGTGCATCATGGGAACCCCCCAGCAGTCTATGTCTATAGCAGCATAACTAAGGGATGGTTCAGGGTCACCTGATCCAGCCCTAACTATAAGCTTTAGCAAAAAGGAAAGTTTTAAGCCTAATCTTAAAAGTAGAGAGGGTGTCTGTCTCCCTGATCTAAATTGGGAGCTGGTTCCACATGAGAGGAGCCTGAAAGCTGAAGGCTCTGCCTCCCATTCTACTCTTACAAACCCTAGGAACTACAAGTAAGCCTGCAGTCTGAGAGCGAAGCGCTCTATTGGGGTGATATGGTACTATGAGGTCCCTAAGATAAGATGGGACCTGATTATTCAAAACCTTATAAGTAAGAAGAAGAATTTAAAATTCTATTCTAGAATTAACAGGAAGCCAATGAAGAGAGGCCAATATGGGTGAGATATGCTCTCTCCTTCTAGTCCCCGTCAGTACTCTAGCTGCAGCATTTTGAATTAACTGAAGGCTTTTCAGGGAACTTTTAGGACAACCTGATAATAATGAATTACAATAGTCCAGCCTAGAGGAAATAAATGCATGAATTAGTTTTTCAGCATCACTCTGAGACAAGACCTTTCTGATTTTAGAGATATTGCGCAAATGCAAAAAAGCAGTCCTACATATTTGTTTAATATGCGCTTTGAATGACATATCCTGATCAAAAATGACTCCAAGATTTCTCACAGTATTACTAGAGGTCAGGGTAATGCCATCCAGAGTAAGGATCTGGTTAGACACCATGTTTCTAAGATTTGTGGGGCCAAGTACAATAACTTCAGTTTTATCTGAGTTTAAAAGCAGGAAATTAGAGGTCATCCATGTCTTTATGTCTGTAAGACAATCCTGCAGTTTAGCTAATTGGTGTGTGTCCTCTGGCTTCATGGATAGATAAAGCTGGGTATCATCTGCGTAACAATGAAAATTTAAGCAATGCCGTCTAATAATACTGCCTAAGGGAAGCATGTATAAAGTGAATAAAATTGGTCCTAGCACAGAACCTTGTGGAACTCCATAATTAACCTTAGTCTGTGAAGAAGATTCCCCATTTACATGAACAAATTGTAATCTATTAGATAAATATGATTCAAACCACCGCAGCACAGTGCCTTTAATACCTATGGCATGCTCTAATCTCTGTAATAAAATTGAGGTCTAACAGAACAAGCACAGAGATGAGTCCACTGTCTGAGGCCATAAGAAGATCATTTGTAACCTTCACTAATGCTGTTTCTGTACTATGATGAATTCTAAAACCTGACTGAAACTCTTCAAATAGACCATTCCTCTGCAGATGATCAGTTAGCTGTTTTACAACTACCCTTTCAAGACTTTTTGAGAGAAAAGGAAGGTTGGAGATTGGCCTATAATTAGCTAAGATAGCTGGGTCAAGTGATGGCTTTTTAAGTAATGGTTTAATTACTGCCACCTTAAAAGCCTGTGGTACATAGCCAACTAATAAAGATAGATTGATCATATTTAAGATCGAAGCATTAAATAATGGTAGGGCTTCCTTGAGCAGCCTGGTAGGAATGGGGTCTAATAGACATGTTGATGGTTTGGATGAAAGAGTCTAACCAAATACCGGCATCACTGAAAGCAGCCAAAGATAACGATACGTCTTTGGGATGGTTATGAGTAAATTTTTCTCTAATAGTTAAAATTTTATTAGCAAAGAAAGTCATGAAGTCATTACTAGTTAAAGTTAAAGTAATACTCGGCTCAATAGAGCTCTGACTCTTTGTCAGCCTGGCTACAGTGCTGAAAAGAAACCTGGGGTTGTTCTTATTTTCTTCAATTAGTGATGAGTAGTAAGATGTCCTAGCTTTACGGAGGGCTTTTTTATAGAGCAACAGACTCTTTTTCCAGGCTAAGTGAAGATCTTCTAAATTAGTGAGACGCCATTTCCTCTCCAACTTACGGGTTATCTGCTTTAAGCTGCGAGTTTGTGAGTTATACCACGGAGTCAGGCACTTCTGATATAAAGCTCTCTTTTTCAGAGGAGCTGCAGCATCCAAAGTTGTCTTCAATGAGGATGTAAAACTATTGAGGAGATACTCTAACTCCCTTACAGAGTTTAGGTAGCTAAAGAAGGAATCATATCCTTAAACCTAGTTACAGCGCTTTCTGAAAGACTTCTAGTGTAATGAAACTTATTCCCCACTGCAGGGTAGTCCATCAGAGTAAATGTAAATGTTATTAAGAAATGATCAGACAGAAGGGAGTTTTCAGGGAATACTGTTAAGTCTTCTATTTCCATACCATAAGTCAGAACAAGATCTAAGATATGATTAAAGTGGTGGGTGGACTCATTTACTTTTTGAGCAAAGCCAATAGAGTCTAATAATAGATTAAATGCAGTGTTGAGGCTGTCATTCTCAGCATCTGTGTGGATGTTAAAATCGCCCACTATAATTATCTTATCTGAGCTAAGCACTAAGTCAGACAAAAGGTCTGAAAATTCATAGAGAAACTCACAGTAACGACCAGGTGGACGATAGATAATAACAAATAAAACTGGTTTTTGGGACTTCCAATTTGGATGGACAAGACTAAGAGTCAAGCTTTCAAATGAATTAAAGCTCTGTCTGGGTTTTTGATTAATTAATAAGCTGGAATGGAAGATTGCTGCTAATCCTCCGCCTCGGCCCGTGCTACGAGCATTCTGGCAGTTAGTGTGACTCGGGAGTGTTGACTCATTTAAACTAACATATTCATCCTGCTGTAACCAGGTTTCTGTAAGGCAGAATAAATCAATATGTTGATCAATTATTATATCATTTACTAACAGGGACTTAGAAGAGAGATACCTAATGTTTAATAGACCACATTTAACTGTTTTAGTCTGTGGTGCAGTTGAAGGTGCTATATTATTTTTTCTTTTTGAATTTTTATGCTTAAATAGATTTTTGTTGGTTATTGGTGGTCTGGGAGCAGGCACCGTCTCTACGGGGATGGGGTAATGAGGGGATGGCAGGGGGAGAGAAGCTGCAGAGAGGTGTGTAAGACTACAACTCTGCTTCCTGGTCCCAACCCTGGATAGTCACGGTTTGGAGGATTTAAGAAAATTGGCCAGATTTCTAGAAATGAGAGCTGCTCCATCCAACGTGGGATGGATGCCGTCTCTCCTAACAAGACCAGGTTTTCCCCAGAAGCTTTGCCAATTATCTATGAAGCCCACCTCATTTTTTGGACACCACTCAGACAGCTGGCAATTCAAGGAGAACATGCGGCTAAACATGTCACTCCCGGTCCGATTGGGGAGGGGCCCAGAGAAAACTACAGAATCCGACATTGTTTTTGCAAAGTCACACACCGATTCAATGTTAATTTTAGTGACCTCCGATTGGCGTAACCGGGTGTCATTACTGCTGACGTGAATTACAATCTTACCAAATTTACGCTTAGCCTTAGCCAGCAGTTTCAAATTTCCTTCAATGTCGCCTGCTCTGGCCCCCGGAAGACAATTGACTATGGTTGCTGGTGTCGCTAACTTCACATTTCTCAAAACAGAGTCGCCAATAGCCAGAGTTTGATCCTCGGCGGGTGTGTCGTCGAGTGGGGAAAAACGGTTAGAAATGTGAACGGGTTGGCGGTGTACACGGGGCTTCTGTTTAGAACTAAGCTTACTCCTCACAGTCACCCAGTTGGCCTCCTTTCCCGGCTGCTCAGGATCTGCCAAAGGGAAACTAATGGCGGCTAAGCTACCTTGGTCCGCACTGACTACAGGGGCCTGGCTAGCTGTAGAATTTTCCACGGTGCGGAGCCGAGTCTCCAATTCGCCCAGCCTGGCCTCCAAAGCTACGAATAAGCTACACTTATTACAAGTACCATTACTGCTAAATGAGGCCGAGGAATAACTAAACATTTCACACCCAGAGCAGAAAAGTGTGGGAGAGACAGGAGAAGCCGCCATGCTAAACCGGCTAAGAGCTAGTAGCTGCGCTAAGCTAGCAGATTCCTAAAAACACACAAAGTGAATAATGTGTAAATAATTTAGAGGTGATTCAGCAGAGGGAGTGCTTTAGTTAAGGCACGTGAAGATTACACTGAAGTCTAGTTATCTATCAATCAATCAATCAATCAATCAACTTTTTTCTTGTATAGCGCCAAATCACAACAAACAGTTGCCCCAAGGCGCTCCACATTGCAAGGCAAGGCCATACAATAATTATGAAACACAGTCTACGTCTAAAGCAACATAACCAAGGGATGGTCCAGGGTCACCCGATCCAGCCCTAACTATAAGCCTTAGCGAAAAGGAAAGTTTTAAGCCTAATCTTAAAAGTAGAGAGGGTATCTGTCTCCCTGATCTGAATTGGGAGCTGGTTCCACAGGAGAGGAGCCTGAAAGCTGAAGGCTCTGCCTCCCATTCTACTCTTACAAACCCTAGGAACTACAAGTAAGCCCGCAGTCTGAGAGCGAAGCGCTCTAATGGGGTAATATGGTACTACGAGGTCCCTAAGATAAGATGGGACCTGATTATTCAAAACCTTATAAGTAAGAAGAAGAATTTTAAATTCTATTCTAGCATTAACAGGAAGCCAATGAAGGGAGGCCAACACGGGTGAGATATGCTCTCTCCTGCTAGTCCCCGTCAGTACTCTAGCTGCAGCATTCTGAACCAACTGAAGGCTTTTTAGGGAACTTTTAGGACAACCTGATAATAATGAATTACAATAGTCCAGCCTAGAGGAAACAAATGCATGAATTAGTTTTTCAGCATCACTCTGAGACAAGACCTTTCTGATTTTAGAGATATTGCGTAAATGCAAAAAGGCAGTCCTACATATTTGTTTAATATGCGCTTTGAATGACATATCCTGATCAAAAATAACTCCAAGATTTCTCACAGTATTACTAGAGATCAGGGAAATGCCATCCAGAGTAACGATCTGGTTAGACACCATGCTTCTAAGATTTGTGGGGCCAAGTACAATAACTTCAGTTTTATCTGAGTTTAAAAGCAGGAAATTAGAGGTCATCCATGTCTTTATGTCTGTAAGACAATCCTGCAGTTTAGCTAATTGGTGCGTATCCTCTGGCTTCATGGATAGATAAAGCTGGGTATCATCTGCGTAACAATGAAAATTTAAGCAATACCGTCTAATAATACTGCCCAAGGGAAGCATGTATAAAGTGAATAAAATTGGTCCTAGCACAGAACCTTGTGGAACTCCATAATTAACTTTAGTCTGTGAAGAAGATTCCCCATTTACATGAACAAACTGTAATCTATTAGACAAATATGATTCAAACCACTGCAGCGCAATGCCTTTAATACCTATGACATGCTCTAATCTCTGTAATAAAATTTTATGGTCAACAGTATCAAAAGCAGCACTGAGGTCCAACAGAACAAGCACAGAGATAAGTCCACTGTCCGAAGCCATAAGAAGATCATTTGTAACCTTCACTAATGCTGTTTCTGTACTATGATGAATTCTAAAACCTGACTGAAACTCTTCAAATAGACCATTCCTCTGCAGGTGATCAGTTAGCTGTTTTACAACTACCCTCTCAAGAATCTTTGAGAGAAAAGGAAGGTTGGAGATTGGCCTATAATTAGCTAAGATAGCTGGGTCAAGTGATGGCTTTTTAAGTAATGGTTTAATTACTGCCACCTTAAAGGCCTGTGGTACATAACCAACTAACAAAGATAGATTGATCATATTTAAGATTGAAGCATTAAATAATGGTAGGACTTCCTTGAGCAGCCTGGCAGGAATGGGGTCTAATAAGCATGTTGATGGTTTGGATGAAGTAACTAATGAAAATAACTCAGACAGAACAATCGGAGAGAAAGAGTCTAACCAAATACCGGCATCACTGAAAGCAGCCAAAGATAACGATACATCTTTGGGATGGTTATGAGTAATTTTTTCTCTAATAGTCAAAATTTTGTTAGCAAAGAAAGTCATGAAGTCATTACTAGTTAAAGTTAATGGAATACTCAGCTCAATAGAGCTCTGACTCTTTGTCAGCCTGGCTACAGTGCTGAAAAGAAACCTGGGGTTGTTCTTATTTTCTTCAATTAGTGATGAGTAGAAAGATGTCCTAGCTTCACGAAGGGCTTTCTTATAGAGCAACAAACTCTTTTTCCAGGCTAAGTGAAGATCTTCTAAATCTAGTTAACTAGATCAATCTAACTGCGCAGATTAAACAGCTAACAGATACAGAAAAACACCGCTGTGCTCCGGAACAGGAAGTGATACAATACCGCAGTGAAAGCCAACCACCAGTCAATGTGTGTGGCATTATGTCGCGGTGCCCTGTGTGTGTCTGTGTCACATTGTGGTGATAACTTGTGTCTGGCAGCAAGTCACGGTACCCTGTGTGTGTCTGTGTCACCTGTTGGTGCTTAGTTGTGTGTGGCTTTATGTCGCGGTGCCCTATGGATGTCTGTGTTACCTGGTGGTGGTGACTTGTGTGTGGCATTATGTCACAGTGCCCTGTGTGTACCCGTGTCACCTGGTGGTGGTGACTTGTGTGTGGCATTATGTCACAGTGCCCTGTGTGTACCCGTGTCACCTGGTGGTGGTGACTTGTGTGTGGCATTATGTCACAGTGCCCTGTGTGTTTGTGTCACCTGGTGGTGGTGACTTGTGTGTGGCATTATGTCACAGTGCCCTGTGTGTTTGTGTCACCTGGTGGTGGTGACTTGTGTGTGGCATTATGTCACAGTGCCCTGTGTGTCTGTGTCACCTGGCGGTGGTGACTTGTGTGTGGCATTATGTCACAGTGCCCTGTGTGTCTGTGTCACCTGGCGGTGGTGACCTGTGTGTGTGTGACCTGGTGGTGGTGACTTGTGTGTGTCATGTCATGGTGGTGACTTGTGTGTGGCGGTAATACACGGTGCCCTGTGTTTATATGTGTCACTTGGTGGTGGTGACCTGTGTATGTGACCTGGTGGTGGTGACTTGTGCGTGGCATTATGTCACAGTGCCCTGTGTGTGCCTGTGTCACCTGGTGGTGGTGACTTGTGTGTGATAGTATTTCACAATGCCTTGTGTGTCTGTGTCACCTGGCGGTGGTGACTTGTGTGTGGCAGTATGTCACAGTGCCCTGTTTGCGTCTGCTTCACCTGGTCATGGTGACGTGTGTGGCATTATGTCGCGGTGCCCTATGGGTGTCTGTGTCACCTGGTGGTGGTGACTTGTGTGTGGCGGTAATACACAGTGCCCTGTGTTTATCTGTGTCACCTGGCAGTGGTGACCTGTGTGTGTGACCTGGTGGTGGTGACTTGTGCGTGGCAGTATATCACTGTGCCCTGTGTGTGACTGTGTCACCTGGTGGTGGTGACTTGTGTGTGATAGTATTTCATGATGCCTTGTGTGTGTCTGTGTCACCTGGTGGTGTTGACGTGTGTGGCAGTATGTCACAGTGCCCTGTTTACGTCTGCTTCACCTGGTCGTGGTGACGTGTGTGGCATTATGTCGCGGTGCCCTGTGTGTCTGCGTCACCTCATGGTGGTGACTTGTGTGTGTCAGTATGTCACGGTGCACTGTGTGTGTGTCTGTGTCACCTGGTGGTGGTGACTTGTGCGTGGCAGTATCTCGCAGTGCCCTATGGGTGTCTGTGTCACCTAGTGGTGGTGAGTTGTGTGTGAAAGTATTTCATGATGCCCTGTGTGTGTTTGTGTCACCTGGTGGTGGTGACTTGTGTGTGATAGTATTTCACGATGCCTTGTGTGTGTCTGTGTCACCTGGTGGTGTTGACGTGTGTGGCACTATGTCACGGTGCCCTGTTTGCGTCTGCTTCACCTGGTCGTGGTGACATGTCCAGGGTCACCCGATCCAGCCCTAACTATAAGCCTTAGCGAAAAGGAAAGTTTTAAGCCTAATCTTAAAAGTAGAGAGGGTATCTGTCTCCCTGATCTGAATTGGGAGCTGGTTCCACAGGAGAGGAGCCTGAAAGCTGAAGGCTCTGCCTCCCATTCTACTCTTACAAACCCTAGGAACTACAAGTAAGCCCGCAGTCTGAGAGCGAAGCGCTCTAATGGGGTAATATGGTACTACGAGGTCCCTAAGATAAGATGGGACCTGATTATTCAAAACCTTATAAGTAAGAAGAAGAATTTTAAATTCTATTCTAGCATTAACAGGAAGCCAATGAAGGGAGGCCAACACGGGTGAGATATGCTCTCTCCTGCTAGTCCCCGTCAGTACTCTAGCTGCAGCATTCTGAACCAACTGAAGGCTTTTTAGGGAACTTTTAGGACAACCTGATAATAATGAATTACAATAGTCCAGCCTAGAGGAAACAAATGCATGAATTAGTTTTTCAGCATCACTCTGAGACAAGACCTTTCTGATTTTAGAGATATTGCGTAAATGCAAAAAGGCAGTCCTACATATTTGTTTAATATGCGCTTTGAATGACATATCCTGATCAAAAATAACTCCAAGATTTCTCACAGTATTACTAGAGATCAGGGAAATGCCATCCAGAGTAACGATCTGGTTAGACACCATGCTTCTAAGATTTGTGGGGCCAAGTACAATAACTTCAGTTTTATCTGAGTTTAAAAGCAGGAAATTAGAGGTCATCCATGTCTTTATGTCTGTAAGACAATCCTGCAGTTTAGCTAATTGGTGCGTATCCTCTGGCTTCATGGATAGATAAAGCTGGGTATCATCTGCGTAACAATGAAAATTTAAGCAATACCGTCTAATAATACTGCCCAAGGGAAGCATGTATAAAGTGAATAAAATTGGTCCTAGCACAGAACCTTGTGGAACTCCATAATTAACTTTAGTCTGTGAAGAAGATTCCCCATTTACATGAACAAACTGTAATCTATTAGACAAATATGATTCAAACCACTGCAGCGCAATGCCTTTAATACCTATGACATGCTCTAATCTCTGTAATAAAATTTTATGGTCAACAGTATCAAAAGCAGCACTGAGGTCCAACAGAACAAGCACAGAGATAAGTCCACTGTCCGAAGCCATAAGAAGATCATTTGTAACCTTCACTAATGCTGTTTCTGTACTATGATGAATTCTAAAACCTGACTGAAACTCTTCAAATAGACCATTCCTCTGCAGGTGATCAGTTAGCTGTTTTACAACTACCCTCTCAAGAATCTTTGAGAGAAAAGGAAGGTTGGAGATTGGCCTATAATTAGCTAAGATAGCTGGGTCAAGTGATGGCTTTTTAAGTAATGGTTTAATTACTGCCACCTTAAAGGCCTGTGGTACATAACCAACTAACAAAGATAGATTGATCATATTTAAGATTGAAGCATTAAATAATGGTAGGACTTCCTTGAGCAGCCTGGCAGGAATGGGGTCTAATAAGCATGTTGATGGTTTGGATGAAGTAACTAATGAAAATAACTCAGACAGAACAATCGGAGAGAAAGAGTCTAACCAAATACCGGCATCACTGAAAGCAGCCAAAGATAACGATACATCTTTGGGATGGTTATGAGTAATTTTTTCTCTAATAGTCAAAATTTTGTTAGCAAAGAAAGTCATGAAGTCATTACTAGTTAAAGTTAATGGAATACTCAGCTCAATAGAGCTCTGACTCTTTGTCAGCCTGGCTACAGTGCTGAAAAGAAACCTGGGGTTGTTCTTATTTTCTTCAATTAGTGATGAGTAGAAAGATGTCCTAGCTTCACGAAGGGCTTTCTTATAGAGCAACAAACTCTTTTTCCAGGCTAAGTGAAGATCTTCTAAATCTAGTTAACTAGATCAATCTAACTGCGCAGATTAAACAGCTAACAGATACAGAAAAACACCGCTGTGCTCCGGAACAGGAAGTGATACAATACCGCAGTGAAAGCCAACCACCAGTCAATGTGTGTGGCATTATGTCGCGGTGCCCTGTGTGTGTCTGTGTCACATTGTGGTGATAACTTGTGTCTGGCAGCAAGTCACGGTACCCTGTGTGTGTCTGTGTCACCTGTTGGTGCTTAGTTGTGTGTGGCTTTATGTCGCGGTGCCCTATGGATGTCTGTGTTACCTGGTGGTGGTGACTTGTGTGTGGCATTATGTCACAGTGCCCTGTGTGTACCCGTGTCACCTGGTGGTGGTGACTTGTGTGTGGCATTATGTCACAGTGCCCTGTGTGTACCCGTGTCACCTGGTGGTGGTGACTTGTGTGTGGCATTATGTCACAGTGCCCTGTGTGTTTGTGTCACCTGGTGGTGGTGACTTGTGTGTGGCATTATGTCACAGTGCCCTGTGTGTTTGTGTCACCTGGTGGTGGTGACTTGTGTGTGGCATTATGTCACAGTGCCCTGTGTGTCTGTGTCACCTGGCGGTGGTGACTTGTGTGTGGCATTATGTCACAGTGCCCTGTGTGTCTGTGTCACCTGGCGGTGGTGACCTGTGTGTGTGTGACCTGGTGGTGGTGACTTGTGTGTGTCATGTCATGGTGGTGACTTGTGTGTGGCGGTAATACACGGTGCCCTGTGTTTATATGTGTCACTTGGTGGTGGTGACCTGTGTATGTGACCTGGTGGTGGTGACTTGTGCGTGGCATTATGTCACAGTGCCCTGTGTGTGCCTGTGTCACCTGGTGGTGGTGACTTGTGTGTGATAGTATTTCACAATGCCTTGTGTGTCTGTGTCACCTGGCGGTGGTGACTTGTGTGTGGCAGTATGTCACAGTGCCCTGTTTGCGTCTGCTTCACCTGGTCATGGTGACGTGTGTGGCATTATGTCGCGGTGCCCTATGGGTGTCTGTGTCACCTGGTGGTGGTGACTTGTGTGTGGCGGTAATACACAGTGCCCTGTGTTTATCTGTGTCACCTGGCAGTGGTGACCTGTGTGTGTGACCTGGTGGTGGTGACTTGTGCGTGGCAGTATATCACTGTGCCCTGTGTGTGACTGTGTCACCTGGTGGTGGTGACTTGTGTGTGATAGTATTTCATGATGCCTTGTGTGTGTCTGTGTCACCTGGTGGTGTTGACGTGTGTGGCAGTATGTCACAGTGCCCTGTTTACGTCTGCTTCACCTGGTCGTGGTGACGTGTGTGGCATTATGTCGCGGTGCCCTGTGTGTCTGCGTCACCTCATGGTGGTGACTTGTGTGTGTCAGTATGTCACGGTGCACTGTGTGTGTGTCTGTGTCACCTGGTGGTGGTGACTTGTGCGTGGCAGTATCTCGCAGTGCCCTATGGGTGTCTGTGTCACCTAGTGGTGGTGAGTTGTGTGTGAAAGTATTTCATGATGCCCTGTGTGTGTTTGTGTCACCTGGTGGTGGTGACTTGTGTGTGATAGTATTTCACGATGCCTTGTGTGTGTCTGTGTCACCTGGTGGTGTTGACGTGTGTGGCACTATGTCACGGTGCCCTGTTTGCGTCTGCTTCACCTGGTCGTGGTGACATGTGTGTGGCATTATGTCGCGGTGCCCTGTGTGTCTGCGTCACCTCGTGGTGGTGACTTGTGGTGGCAGTATGTCACGGTGCCCTGTGTGTGTCTGTGTCACATTGTGGTGATAACTTGTGTCTGGCAGCAAGTCACGGTACCCTGTGTGTGTCTGTGTCACCTGTTGGTGCTTAGTTGTGTGTGGCTTTATGTCGCGGTGCCCTATGGATGTCTGTGTTACCTGGTGGTGGTGACTTGTGTGTGGCATTATGTCACAGTGCCCTGTGTGTGCCTGTGTCACTTGGTGGTGGTGACTTGTGTGTGGCATTATGTCACAGTGCCCTGTGTGTACCTGTGTCACCTGGTGGTGGTGACTTGTGTGTGGCATTATGTCACAGTGCCCTGTGTGTGTCTGTGTCACCTGGTGGTGGTGACTTGTGTGTGGCATTATGTCACAGTGCCCTGTGTGTGTTTGTGTCACCTGGTGGTGGTGACTTGTGTGTGGCATTATGTCACCGTGCCCTGTGTGTGCCTGTGTCACCTGGTGGTGGTGACTTGTGTGTGGCATTATGTCACAGTGCCCTGTGTGTGTCTGTGTCACCTGGTGGTGGTGACTTGTGTGTGGCATTATGTCACAGTGCCCTGTGTGTGTTTGTGTCACCTGGTGGTGGTGACTTGTGTGTGGCTTTATGTCGCGGTGCACTATGGATGTCTGTGTCACCTGGTGGTGGTGACTTGTGTGTGGCATTATGTCACAGTGCCCTGTGTGTTTGTGTCACCTGGTGGTGGTGACTTGTGTGTGGCATTATGTCACAGTGCCCTGTGTGTGCCTGTGTCACCTGGTGGTGATGACTTGTGTGTGGCCTTATGTCACAGTGCCCTGTGTGTCTGTGTCACCTGGCGGTGGTGACCTGTGTGTGTGTGACCTGGTGGTGGTGACTTGTGTGTGTCATGTCATGGTGGTGACTTGTGTGTGGCGGTAATACACGGTGCCCTGTGTTTATATGTGTCACCTGGCGGTGGTGACCTGTGTGTGTTACCTGGTGGTGGTGACTTGTGCGTGGCATTATGTCACAGTGCCCTGTGTGTGCCTGTGTCACCTGGTGGTGGTGACTTGTGTGTGATAGTATTTCACAATGCCTTGTGTGTCTGTGTCACCTGGCGGTGGTGACCTGTGTGTGTGACCTGGTGGTGGTGACTTGTGCATCACAGTATGTCACTGTGCCCTGTGTGTGACTGTGTCCCCTGGTGGTGGTGACTTGTGTGTGATAGTATTTCACAATGCCTTGTGTGTCTGTGTCACCTTGTGGTGGTGACTTGTGGTGGCAGTAGGTCACTGTGCCCTGTGTGTGTCTGTGTCATGTGGCGGTGGTGACCTGTGTGTGTCATGTGGCGGTGGTGACCTGTGTGTGTCACCCGGTGGTGGTGACCTGTGTGTGTCACCCGGCGGTGGTGACTTGTGTGTGTCTGTTGAACTGTGGAACTTTAGATCTAGTGTTTTTCGTAGGTACGACTGGGGCCCAAACTGTTTCCTTCCATTTTCTTTTCATCAAAGTTTTGCCATATTCATGTGACATTTACTCCACCTGGTGGTTAATATAACAGGTGAGAACTTTTGAATATACAAGGTCTGTCCAAAAAGTAACGGACCTTTTTATTTTTTTCAAAAACTATATGGATTTGAATCATGTGCGCTTGCATCAGCCAAGCTTGAACCTTTGTCCGCATGCGTGAGTTTTTTCATGCCTGTTAGTTGTGTCATTCGCCTGTGGGCAGGCTTTGAGTGAGCACTGGTCCAGCCTCCTTGTTGGATTTTCATTGTCAGGAAAATGGCTGAGCGACTGCCGCTTTGCTCCATGAAAATTTTTTCAGAAACTGTGTGAGACAGCCAGGTGGAAACCATTCGGAAAATTCAGATGGCTTTCGGTGAAGATTCTATCGGCGTCACACAGATTAAGGACCATTACAACCGGATTAAAGACAGCCCACACCGGTGGAGGGCGCGCCGCGTTCGGAGCGGCCATCAAGAGGCTGAAACGACCAGATCATTTCCAAAGTGAAGGCTGTGTTGATCCGGAACATCGTCTGACTACCAGAGAAATCGCAGAAAATGTGGACATCAGCACTTTTGCGGCACAATCCACTGTTACAGGAGATTTTGTAATGAAAGACGTGCAGAGGATTTTGCGCATCGGGGCGGAGCCACTCATGGCGCACAACAAAGTGTATAAATTGGTTTTACAGGGTTTTTACAGCTTTAAAAGGTCTATAATAATTGTAAAAAAATAACGTTGACTACGTCGCGGACTTCGCTTTTTGCGGACTATTTTTAGATTGTAACTCCCGCGATAAACGAGGGACCACTGTAACACTTTTTTCATTATACTACAAAACAATTGATACGACGGCCGCTTTTGACGCTCTATTGGCACACGTCGTGATTGGTGGAGTTCTTTTTCTTTGCCGTCTTCCTGGCTTCCATGTCGTAAAATGAGGGTGTGTCTGAAGCGGAGTCTGAATATTTATGGGCGTGTTTATTATAATTACGATTGCTTTCACCCGCCGCATTTATCAAGATCACGTCAGGCGTACGCCGGAAATGGGCAAGTGCGCACTGCTTGATACATGTCACGGCAACTTTGGTGTACTTCAAATTTACACCATAAATTTACGCCACAAGTGCGCAACTTTGATACATGAGGCCCAATGAGCAAGAGAAAAGGCTGGATGATGTGGTGAGAGTAAATCAGGAAGTACAAGAGATTAGTAAGAAAGAAGTGAGGGCTGCTATGAAGAGGATGAAGAGTGGAAAGGCAGTTGGTTCAGATGACATTCCAGTGGAGGCATGGAAATGTCTAGGAGAGATGGCAGTAGAGTTTCTAACCAAATTGTTTAATAAAATCTTGGAAAGTGAGAGGATGCCTGAGGAGTGGAGACGAAGTGTGCTGGTTCCTATTTTCAAGAACAAGGGTGGTGTGCAGAGCTGCAGTAACTACAGAGGCATAAAGTTGATCAGCCACAGCATGAAGTTATGGGAAAGAGTAGTAGAAGCTAGGCTTAGAAAACAGGTGAAGATCTGTGAGCAGCAATATGGTTTCATGCCGAGAAAGAGCACTACGATGCAATGTTTGCTCTGAGAATACTGTTGGAGAAGTACAGAGAAGGACAGAAAGACTTACATTGTGTGTTTGTGGACTTAGAAAAAGCTTATGATAGGGTGCCAACAGAAGAGCTGTGGTATTGTATGAGGAAGTCTGGAGTGGCAGAGAAGTATGTTAAGGTAGTGCAGGACATGTACAAGAATAGTGTGACAGAAAGCAAGTCCGTGTTGGAAGTCTCACAGGACATGTTGTGACATGCCAAGCTCTCCACAATTTCTCGGATACTCACTCGACTAAAAAGCCACCAAAAGCCATCTGAATCTTCTGAATGGTGGTATGGTGCTTTTGTTCACCGCCATTAGCGGCTCCGTCCCGACGCGCGAATGCCTCCACACGTCTTTCATTACAAAATCTCCTGTAACAGTGGAATCTGCCGAAAAATGGCTGATGTCCACCTCTTGTGCCATTTTTCTGGTAGTCAGATGACGTACGGGATCAACACAGCATTCAGTTTGGAAATGATCTGGTCGTTTCAGCCTGTTGATCACCGCTGTGCCATTGTGGGCCGTCTTTAAACCGGCTGTACCACTCCCTAATCTGTGTGATCCCCATAGAATCTTCACCAAAAGCCATCTGAATTTTCCGAATGGTTTCCACCTGGCTGTCTCACACAGTTTCTGAAAAAAATTTCATGCAGCAAAGCGGCATCGCTCGTCCATTTTCCTGACAATGAAAATCCGACGAGAGGTGTGGACCACTGCTCACTCAAAGCCTGCCCACAGGCGAATGACGCAACCAACAGGCGTGAAAAAACTCACGCATGCACACGAAGGTTCAAGCTTGGCTGATGCAAGCGCACATGATTCAAATCCATATAGTTTTTGCAAAAAATAAAAAGGTCGGATACTTTTCTAACAGACCTCGTACATTTGATTGTTTATGTATGCTAAACTTTAAGACAGTTCGTCATCCCAATTGAGGCAATGTGAATGTGTGTGTGTGTGTGGGGGGGAGGGGGCAGCAGTGTCCCATGCAGCCACGAGCTCAGTGGGAGCGGCAGGGCAGAGGCAAGTGAGGGTGGTAGAGGTGGGAGGGGAAGATAGCAAGTGTGTCATGTGTGCAGATGAGATGAGTTTGTATCAGTTTCTGTCAGTGTATGCATAATGTCTGGAGTTGCCTTGACAACATCAAACTGACTGTCGGGGAGGGCAGAAGATAAGAGGGGCAGCCGAATGGTTCACCAAAGCCGTAGACATTCTTATGGAGGAAAATAGCAGGGTGTTTTGACCTTTGGAGGCTGATAAGCCTGCCATGTTTAGTGTTGAGCAGAGAAAACACATTTGCAGTTCCTCTGACTGACCAAATCCAATTTATGAGGATTCCCTGGTCTCCGACATCTTCCTTTGCAAGGTGTACATTTGCTCCGAGATGTTATCCAACTTAGGTCTGAGTTCAAGGTTTAACTCAGTCTGACAATGTATCGCCTTGCCCACCTTATTAATCATGACAGACAGGTGAGTGGTCGTGGTTCTGGTAGCAGCTGTCGTGCCAATTCTCAGGTAGGTCAGGGCAGCACATAAGCCAATAAGTACCAGCCCTCCTACAATAAAACCCAATATAAATAAACCTTTGACGTCCTCCACAGAGAGTGGTATCAAGCACACAACACGCCATTTCTCCCAGGCATCGAGAACATAGCTCGCAGGGTAGGTTCCATCTGGGCACACAGAGTCCCCCAGCCCTGATTTTCTTGTTGAAAAAATGGTGTCAATAGCGTTCAAAGACCAGCTGATCAATTCCATGGTTAATCCAATGTAGTTTGAAGAATTCACAGTCGAATGAAGTAGGGACTTTGAAAGTTGGAGCAGATACAGAGGAGCGAGGAAGAGATGCAACCACCCTTGCCGGAGTCCCAAGCTCTTGTATTATAAAAATTATTCACAGACTACCACCTCCCTACTTAGCTGACCTACTTAAACCCTATGTACCAGCCCAGGCTCTGCATTCTTAGGGTGCAGGACTACTTTGTGTCCCTAGGGTGAATAAAAAGTTTGTTTGGTCACAGAGCTTTCTCTTATCATGCCCCTGTTCTGTGGAATGATCTCCCTGCATCAATAAAACAGTCAGATTCTGTGGAGACTTTCAAGTCCAGAATTAAGATGCATTTATTTTCCCTTTTGTATGGCTAGCATACTGGCATAGTATGTTACTATGCTTTTTACTCTTTTAAATTGATTTTATTAGTAAACAGAGCAGGCTGTGGCCTCAACTTTATTTAAGACTGGGTTTGTTAGTGAAGGTTAGGCCTAGTGGCCGGTGATCACCTCAGTATTTCTTCAGTTTTTTCTTGTATCTATTCTTTATCCCCAGTGTGGCTAGCATACTGCCATAGTATGGAACTAGTATTTACTAGTATTTTCTCTGCTTCCTTCTTGATTTACTGCTGGTGATGTTGTGGGCTCCCTTTGTCTGCCTCCCTTTCCTGTCTGCTTTTAACCTTGTGTGTAGTCTGTTAGTTTTACCCCAGATGGTACACTGTGAGCCGAAGAACACCTCCTGCTCATTATCGACACACACCTGACGTTCAGGAGTGGCATGGCTATGACTGGGTTACTTAAACCCAGGCTTTCTGCTCATTGACTGCCAGATTCTTGCATTGCATCCTGATTGTGAAGCTTCCACACCGTGACCTTGTCTTTCTTGCCGCTTCCATGCACTCTGATGTCTGAGCTCTCCACAGCTCATCCCAAGGCAACCTAGCCAGCTCTAATTTGCATATTAGAGCTCATTGACGTTTTTGGTGATTCCAGACACTGTCCTGCGTGGCTTCCTTGTTGCACACGCTCCTGGCTCCCACGCCACATTCTGCACAACATCACTCTGGAACTCTCCGGCTTTCAGCTACTGTTAAGTTCCTTCATGTTCGGTGAGATCCCATTCACACCCTGCCCCTGTTTGTGACTGTGCATGACTAAGAACTGTTTCCATGAACTGGCTCCTTGAACTGTTCCAAGAACTAGTACCAAGAACTATTTCTAAGAACTGTTTTCCCAGAACTGTATGAACTTTTCGAAAGTTTATTTCGAAAGTCAAGTCCTGCTTAAGTGGAAGTATGTCACAAGAAATGCAGCACCTGACCTCTGACCTCTGAAGATAGTCATGAACTGTGAACCTGAACAGCAAACCTTATTTCCAAGACTCTGAACATTATTTCCAGAACTACGAATATTCCCGTTTTAAGCCTTCAGTGAACTGGCTTCAGTGTTATGAGTGCAATCACTCACCTTCTCTATACTCCATTCTCCTAGTTCCTGTTCTCAGCTCTGTGCATCCCACCTGGCCCCAGCTCCAGTTCCATATACAGTGGTCCCTCGCTATAACGTGGCCTCGCAGTTTCACGGATTTTTTTAGTCCAATTTTGCATGTTTTTTTTTTTTTTTTTTGTTTTTTTTTACAGTGCATTGCGTCCTCATCAAGCAGGCCGGTCGCAGCACTGCGAAGGGAGAGTACGCGCATTGTGTTCTGCGTGTCTGTTTATAAGAATCTTCTTGCCCAGAAAAAAAAAGAGCGCCAACAACTACCCATAACTTCACTTGGAAAAAGACACCTGCAGTGAGGTGGAAAAAGGCGCGACAGCTGCGCGGCGCCACGACTAAGTGGCGCGATCAGAGGATCTGTGAAATACTGGTCAGTCACTATTAATAATTTCTTATGTGTCCAACCTCGTAGGTTGATTGTTAAAATCAAATTCGTTAGTTCTAAAAGCCATCATAATTATTTGTAGGAAAATGTTCTACGAGGTCTGTCCGTAAAGTATCGTACCTTTTTATTTTTTTCAAAAACTATATGGATTTCATTCATATGTTTTTATGTCAGACACGCATGAACCCTCGTGCGCATGCGTGAGTTTTTCCACGCCTGTCGGTGACGTCATTCGCCTGTGAGCACGCCTTGTGGAAGGAGTGGTCCCGCCCCCTCGTCGGATTTTCATTGTCTGGAAATGGCGGAATGAAAAGGACTTTTTTCCATCAGAATGTTTTCAGAAGCTGTTAGAGACTGGCACCTGGAAACCATTCGAAAAATTTATCTGGCTTTCAGTGAAAATTTTACAGGCTTCACAGAGAATAAGGACTTTAACTATAGGTTTAAGGACCCCTTTAAAGGACGGTCGGTGCAAGTTGGGACATGTCCAGCTCTCCACAAGTTCTTTTATACTCACTGGGCTGGTAAGCACTGAAAGCCGAGATAGACATGTCCCAACTTGTCCTCTAACACTCCGAAACGGAGGTGTTCCTTTGTCTCGCTTCATCAGCGAATCGGTCGTGACGCGCGAAGCCTCCGCGCGGCTTTCCATGACAAAATCTCTTGTTAAAAGTGAAATCTGCCGGAAAATGGCTGATGTCCAGCTCTTGTGATAACCAGAGAAAGAGCACACGACGGTCTCGTATCCACAGAGCCATCAGTGATCCAGTGGTTTGTGCCGCATCGTCGCAGCTCGCAGCGCGGCGCACCGACCGTCCTTTAAAGGGGTCCTTAAACCTGTAGTTAAAGTCCTTATTCTCTGTGAAGCCCGTAAAATTTTCACTGAAAGCCAGATAAATTTTTCGAATGGTTTCCAAGTGCCAGTCTCTAACAGCTTCTGAAAAAATTCTGATGGAAAAAAAGTCCTTTTCATTCCGCCATTTCCAGACAATGAAAATCCGACGAGGGGGCGGGACCACTCCTTCCACAAGGCGTGCTCACAGGCGAATGACGTCACCGACAGGCGTGGAAAAACTCACGCATGCGCACGAGGGTTCAAGCATGTCTGACGTAAAAACATATGAATGAAATCCATATAGTTTTTGAAAAAAATAAAAAGGTACGATACTTTACGGACAGACCTCGTATTTTTATTTCTCAAAAAATGTTTGGGCCTGAAAACAGGTTGGTCTTATTTTTCTACTAAGGTTTGAACTTTGAGTGTTTACACACGAGAGAAAAGTGAGAAAATTTTAATGCCTGTTTGAGAAAAGTGTATAAAGTGTGTAGTGAGGGGTTTTACAGCCTTAAAACGTCTATAATAATTGTAAAAAATAACGCTGACTACTTCGCGGATTTTGCTTATTGCGGGCTATTTTTAGAACGTATCTCCCACAATAAACGAGGGACCACTGTACTCCAGGATTTCAATGCTCTTACAGGAGTGGCTCAGGAACCCGCAGCTCCCTAATTTCCACCGCTACGAGTGAGCTGACTCTCCACTCTGCAGGCACCCCAAGCGCACTGTTATTATTTATCCAGTTATTGTCAATAATTATCTTTTCATTCACAACCAGTTCTGTTCCTTGCTGCCAGCATTTGAGTTCATCATCAAGTACCAGTCTGGTCCAGTCCGGACCTCGAACCATAACAGGTGAAGTCATACTTTAGGGGTAGTTTTTGCAGCTGACTGATTCTGCTTTTTTTCCTCAAGGTTGACAGCTGCAAATCATAGGGCACTGGACTGACTATGAAATGCCATGGCTGAAGCTGATGCAGCACATTACAGGGGATATATTCTACCATGAGGAGTGGCCCACTGATGGACTCTCAGACTCAGACTCAGACTCACTTTTATTGTCACTCAACCCTTACAGACAGAATGAAATGCAGTTTCTCGAGGTCTTGATGTAGTTAATTTTTTTAACCTAACCTACTGTATAAACTTTTGCAATATAAACTTTTGCAATGTGCAATATCTTCACCCCTGTGGCCATAGAATAAGGCACAGGGTCGGCAGCAGCAGCAGCGTTAGAGTATTAAGAAGGTGACACTGTGCATGTAGTGCAATGTTCACAGTTTGGTGGTGGATGTTGAACTGTTCCACAGTCTGACATCATTCGGGTAGAAGCTGTTTTTCAGGCTGGATGTTTTTGCCCGGATGCTGCACAGCCTCCTTCCAGAGGGAAGGGGTGTGAACAGACTGTGCGCAGGGTGGGTGGAGTCACAGAGGATGCAGGTGGCTTTGTTTCTATATCTGGAGATGTAAATGCCCCCGATGGGTGGTAAGCTGCATCCAATGGTCCTCTATGCAGACTTCACCACCTGCTGCAGCGCTTTCTTCTCCGCCACCGTGCAGCCACCATACCACACAGGGAGGCAGCAGGACAGGACACTCTTCACTACACAGCTGTAGAAGTCCGGCCCTTCCCAATTTCCTCAAAAAATAGAGACATTGGTGGGCTTTCTTGATGACAACCGTGGTGTTGGTGTGCCAGGTGAGCGTGTTGGAGAGGTGGACTCCAAGATACCTGATGGAGGAGATGATCTCCACTGCTGCTCCGTTGATGTAGACGGGGGAGGGGGTGATGGGGGCTGACCTGCAGAAGTCAACAACTATCCCCTTTGTTCTTCTGGGTGTTGAGGATGAGGTTGTTGTCTCCACACCACCGTGTCAGGTTCTCCACTTCTCGCCTGTACGCTGTCTCATCCCCTTGGCTGATGATTCCGATCACTGCTGTATCATCTGCAAACTTAACAACAAGATTATTCTCGTGCTGGGCTCTGCAGTCGAAGGTCATCAATGTGTACAGCAGTGGACTGAGCACACAACCCTGGGGTGAGCCAGTGTTCAGGATGATGGTGGAGGATGAGGTGGTGTTGATCCTGACACTTTGTGGCCTCCCAGTCAGGAAGTCCAGGATCCAGTTGCACAGTGCTGAGGGGGCTCCTATTTCAGCCAGCTTGGAAACCAGTTTCTGGTTTGCAGGATGATGGTGCTGAACGCAGAAGTGAAGTCCAGGAACAGCAGCCTTGCATAGGAGTCCTTGTTCTCTGTGTGGGAGAGAGCCTGATGCACCACGGTGGAGATGGCATCAGCTGTGGACCGGCACGTACTGGTGCTCATTGACAGTCACATCAATGGTCTGCTTCAGGCTCCTCATCACCAGCCTCTCAAAGCACTTTGTGGTGATAGGGGTGAGTGCAACGGACCTGTAGTCGTTGAGGCAGGATGGTGCAGAGGTCTTTGGCACAGGGATTATCCTTGATGTCTTGAAGCACGGCGGAACCCCAGTCTTGAGACAGAGAGGTGTTGAATATATCCACCAGAACCTCAGACAGCTGCTGTGCACAGTCTTTAAGGACCCTCCCTGGTTGTCCGTCAGGGCCCGGGGCCTTTCGGGGGTTGATCCTCTGCAGCACGTTCCTCACCTTAGCTGTAGTGATGTTGCTGACTGGGGGGGGGGGGGGTCTTTGGGGGAGGGAGGGACTCGGGGGGGGGGGTGGTGGTGTTGGACGCCTCAAAATGTGCATAAAAGGCGTTCAGAGTGTCCGGGAGCGCTGGGTCTGCAGAGCACTGTGCTACATTGTTTTTGTAGTCCATGATGCATTTGATGCCCCTCCACATGCTCAGTGGGTCATTGGATTGGAGGTGGCCTTGAATCTTGAGGGCATATGTGGACTTAGCTCTTTTTATTCCTGCTGACAGGTTCCTTATGGCTGCTCTGAGCGCTGCTGCATCTCTGTCTTTGAATGCAGCATCACAAATTTTCAGCAGGTAGCACACCTTTCCGGTCATCCATGGTTTCTGGTTTGGCCTGATGGTGATGGTCTTGGAGGTGGTCACATTGTCTATGCAGCTCCGGATGTAGCTGTGCACAGTCGATGAGTATTCCTCCAGGTCCACATTGCTCCCTGTTGTTGCAGTCGCTCTGAACATTTGCCAGTCGGTGGTCTCAAAGCAGTCTTGAAGCATGGACACAGCACCAGTTGGCCACACAGAGATGGTCTTTGTGATAGCGTCCATGCTTTTCAACACTGGACTGTAAGCAGGAAGCATGAGTTGTGAGATGTGGTCTGAGGTGCCGAGATGGGGGGCGGTGGGCTGCTCTGTAAGCTCCACGTATATTAGTATACACTTTGTCCAGCGTGTTTTCACCTCGTGTCGTGATGTTTACATGCTGGTGGAACTTGGGGAGAATATCTTGCAGGTTTACGTGGTTGAAGTCCCCTGTTACTACATACAGCGCATCTGGATGTTTATTTTGATGCAAGCTGATGGAGTTATGTAGCTGCTTCAGAGAGTCGTTAGCATTAGCTCGTGGGGGGGCATAGACGGGCACAATAAACACTGCTGTAAATTCCCGCGGCAGATAGTGAGGGCGGCATTTTACTGTAAGATATTCTACAGCTTCAGAACAGTGTCTTTCCACCTCAGAACAGTTTGTGCACCAACCTTTGTTAATGTAGATGCACAGCCCTCCTCCTCTGGTTTTACCGGAGTGCTGCTGGTCTCTGTCCGCACGGAAGAGTTTCCGCTCGTGTAGCTCGAAGACAGAGTCAGGTATGTTGTTGTTGAGCCATGTCTCCATCAGGACATAAACACTGCTGCTTCGCCCTGCATCCCAGGGTGCTGGATGACCCCCTGCCTCTGGCACAATTCCTTGCTTGGTCAGCTCAATAATGGACTGTGTTTTTAATGTTATTCAGGTTTTTTTGTTTCCTGTTTCTTCAGCTTTGTGTAAATGTTGTAAAAATCTTGCAACTGTTAGAATGGCCGAAGCAGAGGGTCACCCCTTTGAGTCTGGTCTGCTTGAGGTTTCTTCCTCAGAGGGAGTTTTTTTCTTTCAACTGTCACCTGTGTTCTTGCTCTGGGGTTGGTGAGGTTAGACCTTACTTGTGTGAAGCGGCTTGAGGCAGCTTCGTTGTGATTTGGCGCTGTATAACTGAATTAAAAAAAGAAGGTTTTATCTGTGTGTTTATGTATCACGCTATCCTCAGAAAGAGACTATAACCTGTGAGTGTTTGGAAATGCAAAGTGGTAGTTTTTTTGTTGTTGTTTGTTTGTTTTTGACCTGTTGTAGGTGTGCAGCTGTTCTCTATTTTGAGTTTCTGTTTTAGTCACACTAACACAGCCAGAGGATGCACACAGACTTTGAAAGAAAAACAAATCACAAATATGTTTGTAAAACTCACCGTGGGTGTGCTGCTCTTGTTCATTGTGTCGCCACCGTGCTGTGAGACAGAGAAAGATGATGGCAACTGTTTTAAAGTGATCGGAGCTGCTGCATAAAACAGTGGACTCATGTCTCACCACATCCGGTGCTGACACATCAAACATATGGGGATGGGATTATATACCCAACTACTATTTTCTCAATAATTCCGTGATCTGGTTGGCACAGGTTTTATGCCAGATGTCCTTCCTGAGGAAACTCGAGTTTTATGTTGAGAAAGCCCCTGGTCTTCCAAAGAATGCTTCGATCAAGTATTAACCCAGACCCACAATGCTTATCTTTGGAGATCTGACATGATCGGGCACATACACAGTAGACTGGCTGCAATACCATGATTAGGTATAGACTCCCAATCCCCATCCTGGACAGCTTGCATTGCAAGCCCTGGAACAACTTGGAAAAGTGAAGAAAACTCAACTATCATAGCTTTTACCTTGATCTCCAGTTCAGCTGGTAAACAAGTTGGACATCAAGTGATCCCCAAGTCTCAGAATTCTTCAAACAGAATCCTACAGTCTCAACATCTTCAATCTCTTCTTCAGGCACATGGCTAATAATGGCAAAAGCTACAGTGAACCCACATGCGTGAACACAGTACCCCTTCAGCTAGTTAGGGGAGGTGATAGTCTAGTGGTTAAGGTGTTGGGCTTGAGTCCAGAAGATCATGGGTTCAAATGCCCGCCTGACTGGAAAATCACTAAGGGCCCTTGGGCAAGGCCTTTAATCCCCTATTGCTCCCGGTGTGTAGTGAGCGCCTTGTATGGCAGCACCCTGACATCGAGGTGAATGTGAGACATAATTGTAAAGCACTTTGAGGGTCTGATGCAGATGGAAAAGCGCTATATAAATGCAGTCCATTTACCATTTGCCATTAGTTAACATGGCACAGGCTGGTCTTCTCCACTCTGGACTGCGAATCACATCAGTTTTGTCTTCTAACTTTTTCAATATCATGTAGGGAGCACAAAGGGCTGCACTTAGACCAGATGCACGTTGAGACACCAAAGCAAGAACTTGGTCTCCAGCCACAAAAATAGGGAATAACCCTGTTGTGTCTGATCCCTGAACGTGTCGCCAGTAAAAGTCAATTTGGGACCATAAAATCCAGCATTAACGTCCGCTAATCATCAGACACAAGGAGATTATTCCCACTCGAATCCAATTTCAACATTTGAACGGTTTATTTTTCTGTAAGTAATTTGGTCGGTGAATCACTGTCAAAGGGTGTGGTCAGCTCGTCAAAGCTTACTGTGCAGCAGCGTCTTCATGCCAAACTGGAAATTCTGTGAGCAGATGCACACATTTCTCCATTTCGTCAGCTGCATTGAATGGCTGAGTGCCTGTTCAAAAGGGGTGAATCCTGTAGACTCACTCTCTCACAGCAAAAACCAAACAGGGAAGGGCAACATCTCAGTCACCAGAAAACTTCATGCTCCAAGTCTTCTCCTTGGGTTTTCGAGTCCAGTCAAGAGCTCCTTGAGATCGAGGGTGATAAAATGATGAAGCTGCTTGTGAAATACGAAGCTCACGTCACCTCCGGCAAAACTCCAGAAACAAAATTTGTTCCCTGATCAAGCCAAATAGGGGCAAGAACCCTAAAAGTGCCTCAGTGGTAGATCTGGCTTTAATATTTCTCAGCAGGAAAGACTCAGGTAAATTGTCAACAGGAACTTGTTACCTTTATTCATTTTAGGCAATGGGCCAACACAGTATAGCGTCATCTCCAAAGAACGGTCCGGGTCAGTACGGCAGGAGACACTGAAGAACATTTTAAAGTGACATCCCTACACAAGCTTTGAACTCCATATCACAAGTAAAAACATTGCAGATGTGCAGTTGTGTGATTTGGATATATTGAACCTACCTTGGTGGCTGCTGGGACTCTGGGACAACAGGAAGGGGGGTGTGTGAGGTGGGTGAGATGGTGGCATCAACACCAGCTGCTGCATGGTGTGGAGTGAGGCCAACTCCTGCTGGATAAGCACATCAAAAACTATGTAAGATGCCTTCTGCACTCCACATAATGCATGCTGTCCTGTACTATGTGTAATCGGGTTACACCATAGACCTCCATTACATCATATGGAATGGGATTACAGATACCAAAACAGGACATTATGTTGGAGATTACAATCTCATGAGTGAAGACTGAAAATGATTGCTGAACACAGGCTGCCTGCAGGCAGCAGCATTCCTGTACTGGGGCTCTGCAAACTGGAGATCATGAATGAGCTCTCCTCTGAATAACCTTCTGTTGCTGAATAATTGCACGAGTTCCATATCTTAGGCAAATATAGTTAAGTTTATTCATTCATTCATCTCTGGATCATAGTGCAGCACTCAAAGGACCTCATCTCACACTTGCCTATGCTCACCCAAATCCTGTAACGCTTTCTGGGGGATCCTGAGACATTCCCAAAACAGCTGGGGAACATAATCTCTCCAGCATATGCTGGGCCTTCCTCAGGGCCTCCTCCCAGTTGGACATGCCTGAAAGAACTCCCAAGGCAGTCGACCACAGAGCATCCTTACTAAATGCCTGAACCACCTCAGCTGACTCCTTTCAATGCCAAGAAGCAGCATAGGTGTCAACCTGACTAAAGAAAGGGCGAAAAGGGTGCAGGTGTCTTTGTAACCACCAGGTAATTTCATTGATGAACTCATCCCAACTGCTGTTAATCAGCTTCCTTGCTGAAGACAGTCTGGACTAAGAACTATCATCCTTTCCTGAGTCACTTGGCAGTTTGCCTCTGGCAATTGTTGAAGCTAACCGAAAGTCATTCTACATCATAGGTGTCAAACTGTTTCCAGAAACAAATAAGTATGAAAGTCATTCAGAATAACTTGTTCTCGCTGTGTTTTGTACTGTACAACAACACTACCTCCAACCTTGATGACCAGTATGGGGTTCCACAAAGGTCCATCTTAGGCCCCCTGCTTTTCTCCCGTTATATAGCACCCCTTGGGCACATACTGTTTTGGAATTACCTTTCACTGCCATGCTGATGACACTCAGTTATACATGCTGATAACTGCTGGTAATCTCATCCACATAAAATCCTTAGAAGATTGCCTTGCATCAGTGAGAGGCTTGATGTCTAGCAGCTTCATACTTTTAAACTCTGATAAGACCAAAATGATGGTTCTTGGTCCAGTAAGACATCGGCATCAATTTGACCAGCTAGCACTTAGCCTAGGCTCATGTGTCATACATCGCACTGACAAAGTGAGGAACCTTGGGGTAATTTTTGATCCTACGTTGTCCTTTGATCTCCACATTAGAAATATTACTAGGACTGCTTTCTTCCACCTGCTAATATAATGAAGATTCATCCCATCCTGTCTATGGCTGATGCTGAGACCCTGATCCATGTGTTTATCTCTTCTAGATTGAACTAATGCAATGTTCTATTTTCTGGTTTATTGCAGTCCAGCATTAGGGGTCTCCAATTGGTTCAAAATGCTGCTGCCAGAATTTTGACACCAAGCAGAAAGTTTGACCACATTACACCCATTTTGGCGTCTCTTCACTGGCTTCCTGTCCCAGTGAGATAAAATTTTAAGGTTCTGCTACTAGCCTACAAAATTATTCACAGACTGGCACCTCCGTACTTAGCTGACTTACTTAAACCCTACCGGCCCGGACTCTGCGTTCTCAGGGTGCATGACCACTTAGTGTCCCTAGGGTGAATAAAAAGTCTGTGGGCCACCAAGCTTTCTCTTATTGTGTCCCTGTTCTGTGGAATGATCTCCCTGCATCAATGAAACAGTCAGATTCTGTAGATACTTTCAAGTCCAGACTTAAGGCACACTAATTCTCCCTCTTGTGTGGTTAGCATACTGGCATAGTATGTTACTGTGCTTCCTATCCTTTTAAATTAATTTTATTAGTAAGCAGGTCTCGGTCTCAACTTCATCTCAAGTCTGGGTCTGTTAGTGAAGTGTTGGACTAGCGGCCGGCGATCATCTTAGTATTTTCTCTGCTTTCCTGTCGATTTACTGCTGATGATTTATACCTGACGTGCAGTTTTTCCGGCAGACTGATTCTGCTTTTTTTTCTCTGTGCGGATGACATTGCACTGGACTGGCGGCTGTGGACATGAGATGCTGGACTGACCGCGAGATGTTATGTCTGAAGCTGTTGCAACACACTGCAGTCTGCATTTGGAATAGATGTTGCCATGGAGACAGGCTCACTGATGGCATGCGGAAGGAACATTGGCCTTGCACCCCAGGGTGCTGGATGGCCCCTGCCTGTGGCATAAATGTTTTGTGGTCATCTCAAAAAATTGCACCTTATTTTATCTGGGGGTTTTCATGTTGTTTTTGATTTCCTGTTTTCTGCTTCTTCAGCTTTGTAAAACTTTGTAAAAATTTGTAACTGTTCGAATGGCCCAAGCAGAGAGTCACCCCTTTGAGTCTGGTCTGCTTGAGGTTTCTTCCTCAAATCATCAGAGGAAGTTTTTCCTAACCACTGTCACCTGTGTTCTTGCTCGGGGGTTGGTAAGGTTAGACCTTACTTGTGTGAAATGCCTTGAGGCAACTTTGTTGTGATTTTTCACTATATAAAATGAAATAAATTGAAAAACTGAAATTGAAAGCGCCAAGAGGGGGGCAGGTTTTCTTTGTAACCACCCACTCTACCAGAGGATTTCATTGATGAACTTATCCCATCTGCTCAAAGTGATGTTAATCAGTGAAAGCACCCGGTGAAGTTGGTCATTACAAAGACAACCTTCACTCTCTTGGCCCTTTCTAGAATCAGTTTGCTACCTATGTTCTACATGGTCTCTCCAAATTCCTCTCATGGCCAAGTTTTTGCCTCAGCCACCACTGAGGCTGCAGCCAGTGATTCTGGAGATCTCTGTGCCAACCAGACAGGAAAGTCCACCTTCTTCAGCCTGATGGTTTCCCTTACTGTCGGTGTCCATCAGCAGATTCTTGGTTTGATGCCAAGACAAGCACCAACAACCATCTGGCCACAGCTCAAAGCAGCCACCTCAGCAATGGAGGTCTTGAACATAGACCACTCTGCTTAAATGTCCCCAGCCTCCCTTGGGGTGTGGGAGAAGTTTCTTCAGAAGTGTAAGTTAAATCCTGTCTGGACAGGCTCTTGCAGCAGAAATTCCCAGAAAACCATCAGCATGCATTTAGGCCTTCCAGATAGGTTTGGTTAAATACCTCATCACTTGACTCTACTCATCACCAAGTGGTGATCAGTCGACAGCTCCATCCGACTGTTCACATGGGTGTCCAAGACACAAGGTCGCAGACCTGATGACATCGACCTTTGACCTAGGATGCACTGGTAACAAGTCTAAACACCCTTGTGCTCAAACAAGGTGTTTGTTATGGACAATCCATGACCCGCACAGACGCTGTGATCTTTATGGAATCAATAGACTGTAGCTCTGGAGAAACATCATGATGAGTCAGCATGTCAGGGATTTTTCTGGATCAAAACTGAAGCCTGATTTATGCTTCTTTAGCTCTGCAGCTCCGTAGCCACAGAGAGTCCTCTGTGTCCCTCTGTCATCTCTCCGAGCCCCTCCCTGTAGCCTGATATGCGCACATAAAAATTTAAACTACATGTCAAAATGATGGAGACCATAAGAGCTGTGACTGGTCACTTTTCCACTTTCACTCCTTCCCCTCCCATCATATTTTAATAGTTTTTGCAGTGCACAAGTAAAAAACTACAAAGATGCTCAAGTGACCCGCAATTCATGAAAGGAAACTGGAGATTGATGATTGTATAAAGAAGTGGAGGTCATTGAGGAACAAATTGGTCCTGAAAAAGGGGTAAAAATAATCTCTAATTTTGAACTGCTGTGTTTTAGTCTTTTTAATTCCATTTTATTATCCATTTTGGTTTTATTCCATTCTGCTGAATGCTTTTGTCAGGATTTGGATTTTTGTTTCAGTGTTGTATGCTCTGTGTTAGTTGATTTGCTTTACTGTTTTTCTTCTGGTGTTAGTTCGCTTTTTAGTTTTTCCTACTTGGGTTTTTCTGTCCCTGTCTCTCTTTTCTGTCTCTTTGTTCTTGGTGGTAGGTATTTCTCTCTCTCTCTCTGGCCACACCCTTGTTCTGGTGCTTTCCACCCACACCTGTTCTTAATCTGCAGCTCATCACCTGGGTTATATAAGACTCATTGGGTGCTGTTGTCCTTTGCCAGATAGATGTGCCTTGTGCATTCTCTCCAGCTCTGTACCTTGTGTTCCATAGTCCTGCCTGCATCATTCTGTTCCTTACCTGTTTGATTGACCACGCCTTAACCTGATGATTTTTGTACCGCTGTATTTTTAGACTGCCTTCTTGTGTACCAACCACTGCTAACCTCATCAGTAAACCCTTTTAAAAACCAGAGCTGTTTGTCTGAGTCCTGCATTTATATCCAACCATTCCTGACCAACCAGCCTGATAGATCAATCTGGCCAGCAATGGACACAGCAGGCTCTGACACTTTCCAGCTGGTGGTATGCCATCATAGTCGGCAGTTAGCTCAGCAGGAAGACCAGCTCAGTGCCCTAAGCTCCGGGTTTAGGGAGCTCGCTAAAAGCCAGGCTTTTTTATGTCTTTGGTGAGCACTCAGATGGGACAATTACTGTCTAGAGTAAATCCTCAGGCTAATTCTGACACGGCTACCGGTAGCTCCAGTCTATCTCCTCTGGGGCTGTCAGCAGCCTCACCAGCATCCATACGTGAACCTGTTTTTTGCAACCAGTTGTCTTATCCTGAACGCTTCTCCGGCGAGACTGGTGACGTCAGACCGTTCATCGCACAGTTTGAGTTGCACTATGACCTCATGTCATCAATGTTTCCATCTGATAAGAGAAAGATAGCATTCATGATAATTCACCTGACTGGTCGAGCTGCAGCGTGGGCAACGGCAGAATGGGGTCATCAATCCGCAACTTGCCTTCACAACGGCATTACAGCAGGTATTTCAACACACTTCTCCGGGATGTGAAGCTGCATACTCAGTCATTACGCTCAAGCAGGGCAGCAGCCGTATTGCAGATTAGACCATAGACTTCTGTATCCTGGCGGCACAGAACGAGTGAAACCCAGCAGCACTCCTTGATGTCTTCTTCCAGGGGCTGTTGGACAACATCCAGGACCAGCTCATCACTGTTGACCTCCCCGAGGACCTCGATGAGCTCATCGTGCAGGCCATCCGGACCGGCCGATGCCTGATGGATCGACCTTGCCCTGCAGCTCAGTTATCTGATCGATGTTCAGCCATGCCACCGAGTCACCCATCCTCCTCCAGCCACGTTGGAGCCAAATCACTTCATCACAGCACGAGGAACCCATGCAGCTGGGTCACATTCGTCTGTCTTCAGCGGAGTGACGGCGCCGCCATGAGGATGGACTCTATTTCTACTGAGAACAGTCAGGTCATTTGATTCCCAGTTGTCAGGCAAGGTGTGAGTGTGAGTCAGAACTCAATTATTCCTTTCTCAGCTCAAAATATCATTCTGGCCAATTAATCTCTGATCATTCATTGTTTGCCATTTCAGCTTTTGATGATTCAGGTTCTGATGCGAATTTGATTTTGTCTTCTCTCGCCAGGTCCATATGCCTTAAGCTGTTTAAGCTCTCGTGCCCTCTGGTTGTGCGCACCATGGATGGTCATGAATTGGGTCAAATTACTCACCACACTCAGTCTGTCAGAATGATCACTTCTGGGATTCACTCTGAATCTATTAGCTTTCATGTCTTTGATAATATGACTCACCCGACAATTTTGGGGCACCCCTGGTTACAATTCGGCCCCAATTCTGATTGGTCTAAAGGGACGATTATCTCTTGGGGACCTGCTTGTAAGAATGCATATCTGTTGAAAGCTGAACGTACACAGCGGGATTCTAACCCAGATCTCACGGGAGTGCAGTCATGTTATCATGATCTACCACCCGCATTTAGTAAAGCTGCTAAATCGTTACCGCTTCACCAAGAATACGACTGTGATATCAAGGTCCTCTCTGGGGCAACCCCACCTTGGGGAAAAGTGTTTTCTCTGTAGGGCACCTTAACGCATTGCTATTATCAAGTACATCCAGGAATCATTTGCAGCTAGTTTGATTCAACTAGCGTCCTCGCCCGCAGGGGTGGGGTTCTTTTTGGAGAGATAAAGAATAAGTTCCTCCACCCCTGCATTAATTATTGCGGACTCAATGACATAACAGTAAAGAACTGTTATCTACTGCCTCTTATCTGAGCCGCCTTTGAGTTATTGGAAGGGGCCAAAATATTCACCAAGCTTGATCTTCACAATGCATACCATTTAGTCAGAATTAAACAAGGGGACAAATGGAAAACAGCGATTAACATGCCCACAGGGCACTGCGAGTATTTAGTCATACCTTTTGGACTCTCGAACACTCCCGCAGTTTTCTTCTTAAACAAATTTGTCTTTGTTCATCTGTATAACATTTTGCTTTTCTCCTTCGACCTTGAAACCCACACCTGACATGTTCGCACTGTACTACAAACCCTGCTGCAAAACAAACTATTTGTTAAAGCCAAGAAATGCGAGCTCTATCAACCAAAGGTATCGTTCCTGGGATTGATTATTGCGGAGGGTGAGATCAAAATGGACCCTGGAAAGGTTGTGGCCGTGCTGAACTGGGCTGGCCAAAATTCTCGTAAGGAAGTTCAAAGATTCCTAGGTGGTGCTAACTTCTAATACAAGTTCATATGAAATTTCAGCATGATCGCAGCTCCATTGCATGAAGTGACATCATCCCTCCGGCCACTCGTCTGACGCCGGCATGCAGCGAGGCATTTAGGGCTTTACTCCCCCGTGCTGCTCCTCCCTGACCCCACTCGACAGTTCGTGGTTGAGGGCGATGCTTCTGACGTGGGTGTTGGAGAGGTTCTGTCGCAAATGAATTCCTCAGACAACAGGCTGCACCCGTGCGCCTTTCTCTCTAAGAAACTGACCGCTGCTGAGCGTAACTACAGCATCAGGGACCAGGAGCTGTTGGCAGAAAAAGTGGTCTTGAAGGAGTGGTGTCACTGCTTGGAGGGGGCACAAATGCCGTTCCTAATTTACACCAATCACAACAATCTAACATATCTTCAAACCGCAAAACGCCTCAATTCCCGTCAAGCTAGGTGGGCAATTTCCTTTGCCATTTCAATTTTGTGCTTTCTTACTGACCGGGCTCTAAAAATGGTAAACCTGATGCACTGTCATGGCAGGGTGACCCGGTGGACGTGCCTTCTGATCCAGGGACAATCTTACCCACTTCCTGATTTGTGTCTGCTTTAACCTGGGGAATAGAATCCAGAGTCAAGTCCGCTTTGGGTAATACACCGGTTCCTGCAGGTTTTCCATGGAACAAACTTTTTTTGCCAGCAGCACTCAGGGGAGATGTCATCAGATGGAGTCATGACAGCTGCTTCTCGTGTCACCCAGAAATAATAAAAAAAAATGGTCGTTGTAGTTCAGCAGAGATTCTGGTGCCCCAGGATTACCAAAAGATGTCATGAAGATCCTCTGTTCGTTTCAAAGTTCTGGAGGGAGTTCTGCTGCCTGCATGGGGTCACCTCTGGCCTGTGGGTGGTACCTTCAGGTACCACCCACAGACCAATGGTCAGACTGAATGCCTTAATCAAGAGCTAGAAAAAGGACTTGACTTAATAAAACAGCAGTAAAAAGTAACATAAAGTATCAAGAGATGCTGGCATTCACAAATCTCAAGACATGAAACTCCTCTCAGTGCCCAGAGGGTTCAACCCAATGTGCAGCACCCTAGCATCATATGATAAATAAAAAAGAGGGCTCAAACCTACTATCTAAGATGAAACAAGTAGCATCCAACAGTATATCAAGAAGCTGGGCCCCACAAACAAGCCTTGAGGTGAGTAGCACAAGACAGCAGAAGACAAAGCATGGTGAGACAGATGAGGATAGCAAACACTGTGCCAAAGTACATCACATAGGCTCTGATCATAGCAGCACAACAACAGGACCTGAGTTTCAGATCCACAGAGGCAGCGGTCTTCCATGGCAGACAGGACCTATGGTGCAAGATTCATGCTTTATGCAGGCCACAGTGATCCCACCTGCATTCTTGGGGCTACGAATGGCTCCACCAGATCATACAAGTAGAGAGATGGAACGCCGACTCCTGATCTCGGGGGCTGAGGGTGTGCTGCGCGTGCATGAGAGGAGTTTTGGGGGTCTTCACTTCCAGTCTTTTGCTGCGTAGCCAGCGCTTTGTTCACAGGTATTATAACCTTCAGTTTCTGCTGAGAATGGATGATATCAAACACCACAAAAGAAGGTTAAAGCTTTTGATCAATTAATCTGAATAATTTACCGAGCCTTACATTTTGCAGCTGCCCCGATTATCACTTACAGAGTCACACTGCTGCACTGTTATTGCTGCAAAGGTTTGGAAACAACTGGTTAGTTTGAAAGGGGAACTATTCAGCTAAAATATATCTTATATAAAATATAGATCTTGCAGTCGATTAGCAACAAGGCAAGTTTTAAAAGACAAAGTTAAGTTTACTCAGTCAGCTAAGGGAAGAGGATCACACCACCTTTGTATTTATTTTTTATGTGATTTCTGGTCCAAAAGACAAGCTTATCTTCTAGTCCATTATTTTCTTGTCCAAAACTTGGTGCTAAATTTGTTGTCTACACTTCTACAGGGATACAGTTGCTATTTATTTTAATTTATTGAGATCTTATTGTTCTCTGTTCTATTTGTACTTATTTTATTCATATCCCAGTGTAAATTGTACATATATAAACTACACACTTATTGCTACTTACATTAATTGATATTATAATGTCCTTGCAATCTGTACATGTTTAATCGATCTCCTCAGTGTTTTATCCTCACATGGACCACAGTGGAAATAAGCCTTTATGTTTTGTGTCATCTGTGTATCACTGATATATTCACCTTTCTGTGTTTATATTGATTTTACAAAAAATAACTCAATCAATTCTATAAATACTGATGATTTCTGTTTTACTCTAAATACTATTTTATCTGAGGGAACAAGGCTGTCCACATTATAAGACTGAGAACTGCTCCACTCAGCAGCCAACAGTTTGGGGAACACCCACAGTGCCACCACATGGTCAGCTGGTGGTCTCCGGTGACAGCGGTCACCTGTGCCATCCTGTCAGCCGCCGTCTGGTAGAATGCCGCCTGTGAGGCCTCGTGGTTGATCCCAGATATCCTGGATGTCTTGATGATGCAGGGACTCAGATGCTTCTCCAGCAATGTGCACAGTTCTGAAACTACCAAACTTTGTCAGTTTAAATCATAAAACCTTGTTGGTGATTTTTCCACAGTTTTGGCAGCTTGACAGAAACTGAAGGCAGGTGTCAGGTCCTTCATCATGCCTCATATTTTTTGATGTGTGTGGACTGAAATAAATGATGCATATTTCATCGTATTGAATGTGTGATACCTCAGTGATATCAAAATGATTTATGACTGAAAATAAAATGTGAATTGTTCTTAACAATGAGTTTTGTTGTTCAGAAAAATAACGTGGTTCTTCTGGAACAATATCAGGATCTTCAAGACTGATGTCAGCCAATATTTCTTTGAAATCCTGGGAAAAAATAGAAATTGCTGCAGTGAGGCTGGCAACCTTCTGATATCGCACACATCCTTGCATGTTGGACTCACATAAGAGTTATAACTTTGTGGAACAGCCTCGCTCATCATGTGCTAAATGCTCCAAGTGTTATTACTTCAAAGGAATACTATGGTTATTTTATGGAGTTTGATTTTTATTGTGATTGACAATTTTATTATGGTGTTTGATAACTTTTACTGTGCTATTTATGAGTTTTACTATGATGCTTTTTTAAAATGACGAATGATGTGTACTTTTATTGTATTTTTATACACGTTTTATGAATAATTAACTCTTATTAACTGTAATTTTCCACCTCAGTTGCTGACAGTCTGCATGCTCTTATCAATAATATTAGCAAGTTTTGTCCTGAATACCATTTAAAATCAACAGGAACTTCATTCAAGCTACACTTTGAACATAGAACCCCAATTCCAATGAAGTTGGGACATTGTGTAAAATGTAAATAAAAACAGAATCCATCCATCCATCCATTTTCTTCTGCTTTCTCTGGAGTCGGGTTGCAGGGAAAAAAACAATGATTTTCAATTCCTCTTCAACCTATATTCAATTGAATACACCACAAAGAGAAGATATTTAATGTTCACACTGATAAACTTTATTGTTTTTGTGCAAATATTTGTTCATTTTGAAATGGATGCCTGCAACAGGTTTAAAAAAAGCTGGGACAGTGGTATGTTTCCCACTGTGTTACATCACCTTTCCTTCTAACAACACTCAATAAGCGTTTGGGAACTGAGGACACTAATTGTTGAAGCTTTGTAGGTGGAATTCTTTCCCATTCTTGCTTGATGTACGACTTCAGTTGTTCAACAGTCCGGGGTCTCCGTTGTTGTATTTTGCACTTCATAATGCGCCACACAACAGGCGACAGGTCTGGACTGCACGCAGGCCAGTCTAGTATCCGCACTCTTTTACTACGAAGCCACACCGTCCCTGAAAAAGACGTTGCTTGGATGGCAGCATGTGTTGCTCCAAAACCTGGATGTACCTTTCAGCATTGATGGTGCCATCACAGATGTGTAAGTTGTCCATGCCATGGGCACTAACACACCCCATACCATCACAGATGCTGGCTTTTGAACTTTGTGCTGGTAACAATCTGGATGGTCTTTTTCCTCGTCCATGATTTCCAAAAACAATTTGAAATGTGGACTCATCAGACCACAGCACACTTTTCCACTTTGTGTCTGACCATTTCAAATGAGCTCGGGCCCAGAGAAGGCGGCGGTGTTTCTAGATGTTGTTGATGTTTGGCTTTCACTTTGCATGGTAGAGTTTTAAGTTGCACTTGTAGATGTAGTGACGAACTGTGTTAACTGACAATGGTTTTCTGAAGTGTTCCTGAGCCCACGCGGTAAGATCCTTTACACAATGATGTCGGTTTTTAATGCAGTGCCTGTTGTGTGGGCCGCTGAAGAGGAGGTACTGCTGGCCCACCACCACAAGATGGCGCCCCGCTTGAAGTGCGGGCTTCAAGCACAAGAGGGCGTCGGAGCGACCAGGAGTGACAGCTGTCACTCATCATCCGTACCAGCTGTCACTCATCCACTACTCATCACCACCACCATAAAGGCCGGACTGCAACTCCACCTCCCCGCCGAGAAATCAGCTACCATTCAGGTAATTGTCTCTGCTGACTCAAAACGTTGAGTAATAATCTGAACTTCTTTTGCAGCCGTTATCCTATGGTGTTTTGCCTTATCTGTGGGATTGGTGTTTGGTGTGATCAGCGACGGCTTCGCCTCACACCCCAAACCAAGATAAGTGGTTAGACAGGAGCTGCACGAGTGTGTGATTGGAGGTGGAGGTTCTCCCTCCTTTACTGAACACTGACTGTGGGATTACTGAGTGTGTGAACTCACACTCATCAGGACTGTCTCTGTTTTCTGCCAGCAGTACCGGGTCTGACTGCTGAAGACAGCGGCCACCTGGGGCGCAGGGCTTGGCGGCTCCGGTGTTCTTCAGCTCCGTTGGTGGTGGAAGCTGTGTGGGAATCCAGCTCTTCTCTCGCCAGGCGTCTTCTATCGTCGAGCCTGCCCACACGTCACCTGGTGTATGATTGACAGTCCACCATATTGTTATTGTCTGTACGTCGTTGTGCGATTTACAACATTAAATTGTTACTTTTGGCTTATCCATTGTCCGTTCATTACTGCCCCGTTGTGGGTCTGTGTCACGTCACTTTCACAACAGTGCCGCCTGAGGGATCAAAGGTCACGGGCATTCAGTGTTGGTTTTCGGCCTCGCCGCTTAAGTGTAGAAAGTTCTCCAGATTCTCTGAATCTTCTGATGATATTATGGACTATAGATGATGGAATCCCTAAATTCCTTGCAATTGAATGTTGAGAAACATTGTTCTTAAACTGTTGAATTATTTTTTCATGAGGTTGTTCACAAAGTGATGATCCTCGCCCCATCTTTGCTTGTGAATGGCTGAGACTTTTGGGGATGCTCCTTTTATACCCAATCATGACACTCACAATCAGTGTCCTCAGTTCCCACATGCTTATTGAGTGTTGTTAGAAGGAAAGGTGATGTAACACAGTGGGAAACATACCACTGTCCCAGCTTTTTAGAAATGTGTTGCAGACATCCATTTCGAAATGAGCAAATATTTGCACAAAAACAATAACGTTTATCAGTTTGAACATTAAATATCTTGTCTTTGTGGTGTATTCAATTGAATATAGGTTGAAGAGGATTTGAAAATCGTATTCTGTTTTTATTTACATTTTACACAACGTCCCAACTTCATTGGAATAGGGGTTGTAGTTTGAGGGGATAACTTGTTGAAGCCATGGCAGAAAACACAAGAAAACACAGAAACTATGCTTTACAAGCACATCTGGTGTTATTGCTGGCAGTCGACTGGAAGTGAATTACCCCAACTCTCACAGCCAAGTGGCTGAAACCTCAGGGGAGCAAGTTCACAAACAGAACTCAATGGAATGAGATCTTGAATTGGCATTCCATCTCTCTACTTCTATGACCAGATGAATGAGGTGCAGCGAGAACATACACAATCCCAACAATATAATTTGCCTCCTCCTCACTGTTTGACAAACAGAATCAAGGCAATATGAGTTTGGGGAGAGGTCAGGTTGAACTAAGACTTGATCACAGGTTTTCATCAACACAAATGACTCATGAAGTGTACAGAGAACATGCAGAATCCCAACAATGCAGTGAGTAAAAAAAACAACAAAAAAACTGTCACGAAAATTTGACTCATTTCGTGACAGGAGCACGAAAAAAAAATGTGCAACTGGGCTAAAATAATCAGTTTTATTGCCAGTTCTCTTCAGACAAGTCAGGGGATGGATGCATGAACATTTCCAAGTCACTGAATATGTCTTGAACTTAATTTATATCAGTTATGAAGAAATACAATCAGTATGACACTCTGTGGTAAATCTGTGTGGAGGAGACAGTTCAAAAAAACTGAGTGACTGTGCAAGAAGGAGAAGAGTGAGGAAAGACACCCAGCTGAAAAACATCCAGACAACCCAGAAGATGCGACAGGCTTCTGTGGCTGTGATTGGAGACATTTTGCACAGTGCATGTTTTACATTTTGTATCACCAGTTTTACAGCTTCATGATGAAGTGGTGAGGGAAGATTTTCTGAAAAAAAAAAAGGCCTGAAAGTTCAGCTACAATTTGCCAGAAGGTACATCTACAATAGATTTGATTTGTTTGGTGAAAGAAATTTAGAAATTTTAGAAATTTTTATATTGAGAATCCTAAATTAATTTTTGTATTTGAAATGGCATAAATAAATTAAATTGTGTGAAATACCATGGGTTCCAATCGTTTTGGAGGGCACCGTACCTGGGTAACAGATCAAGTAAGGGATTGCCCATTAGGTTGAAATACATTGGGGACCTTCTGTGCCCTGCAGCTGCTTTGGGACCCATGAAGGCTCAACAGGAACCATGAACATGAGACAGCTCAAGGGGCTCTGGTGAAATGAGAAACCCTCAACAGCAGAACAGTTGATGTCTTGTGACTCATTGGCTGTGAAGGCAGATGAAGGCTGCAGCAGATCCTCAGACCTTAATCAACTGGGATTTTCCAGTTATTAGACAAGACTGAGAATCTGTCAAGGACCATGTGTATGTCAGCGTACAATGACATTTGAAATTTGGTACATGATTGCACGATCCTTCTTGGACAGCAAAAAGTCAGACAGGCTTGACAGATGAACGACTCTTGTCTTTTACAAACTTGATCATGACATTGTCACTTTAAGTGAAACAAGAAGAGCAGGAGAAGGCCAGCTGTGGGAGGGGTAAGGGGCTACACTTTCTTCTGGAAAGGACTTCCTGAGGAAAAACAATGAATCCATTGTCAGTTTCACCATCAAAAAGTCACCTTTCAAAGCTGACTAACTCCCAATGGGTGTCAGGGAATGACAAAGGACACTACATCTCCAACTTCTGTGTGAAGCCCATGCCACCATCATCAGTGCTTATGCCCAACACTTGATTCCAAACATGAAGAGAAGGAAAACTTTTATGTCTAGCTGGATACTATTCTATCTGTGATCCCAGCATCTGATGAGATCATCTTAGACAACAACTTTAACGCTATGATTCAAGAGGACCACAAGGCTCTACAACAGAATCATCGGGAGAAATGGAGTGGGTAAGTGCAATGTCAACAACACCCTGCTTCTCACAAAGTGCATCGAACATGATATTGTCATCTCATCACCAACACCATTTTCTGGCAAAAGCAAAGTCTGTTGGCAGCACCCTCAAAGCATTGGCACCTGCTCAACTGCATAATCATCCGAAATCGCAACCAGAAAGATGTCCTGTCCACCAAGGTAATGATTTGCGCAAGCAGCTGTTGGACAGATCATCATCTGATCTGCTCCAGGATCCAACTTTACATCCACCCCAAGATGAGGCCTGGACACCGCAAAACTGTCAAAAAATTCAACATCACCAAGCTTGAAGACCCAGAAACAAAAGCAGTTTCAACAGCACCTGATGAAACAACTCCCCACAAAGTACTCCATCCTGGCTCCTAAACATTGTGAGGCGCTCAAGACAACCATAACAATAGCCTGCCAAGAAACAGTCAGACATTCGAAGAAGAAGCACCATGACTGGTTTGATAAGAATGACCAAGTCCTCCAACTACTCATCAACCAAAACTGAAAAGCTTTCCCCAATCTATAGAAAGATCCAACCTTGCAAGAGAAAAAAGTCTTGACTCCAGCAAAGCAAAGCAACTGTGTTGTGTGGGCCGCCAGAAGAGGAGGTACTGCTGGCCCACCACTAGAGGGCGCCCTGCCTGAAGTGCGGGCTTCAGGCACGAGAGGGCGCTGCCGCCACGGACACAGCCGGGGTTGACAGCTGTCACTCATCAACTCATGACAGCTGTCACCCATCTCCACTTCATCAATCCACTCCATAAAAGCCGGACATCATCTCCACCTTGCTGCCGAGATATCATCTACCTGTGAAGGTAATATTCTCTGCTGTGTCTGAACGTTGACTTACGTGTGATCTGTTTGCAGCCATTGTCCTGTGGTGCCCTGTCAGCTGGGTTGGTGGTCAGTGAGAGTGCCGACATCTTCGCCTCTCACTCCAACCAGATAAGTGGTAACAGGAGCTGCTATCGTGTTCCTATTTCGGAGGTGGAGGTGACTTTCCACCTTCTGACTGTTTTTGTTACTGGGTGTGCACACACCCACATCTCACTGTTTGTGCTCCTTGCCAGCAGTACCAGATCCGACAGTCGGGGACGGTGATCACCTGGGAATTCGGGACTTGGCGGCTCCAGTATTCATCAGGTTCTGTGGCGGTGGAAATCGTGTGGTTCCAGCTCTTCTCAGGACAGACGTCTTCTATCCTCGAGCCTGCCCACACGTCACCTTTGTGTATTGACTGCTATCAGATTCTGTGATTGTCTGTATATTCGTTGTGCACATTCACAACATTAAATTGTTACCTTTTGGCTCATCTATTGACCGTTCATTTGCGCCCCCTGTTGTGGGTCCGTGTCACTACACTTTCCCCAACAAACTGTCCAAAATGAAACTTGCAGAACTGAAAAGTCAGTGGTGGATCCAAAAGGCTGCTGAAATCCAAGCCTTCACCAACAAATAATTACAGCAGAGGCTTTTTCAATGCCACCAAAACATTACCCAGACACCAATGCTCTGAGAGCAAACACCTGGCCTGAAAACAGCTCGAGGAGAAACACTGAAAGCATCATTGTCCAACCTGATGAAGGCTAATATCCATATGACATCAAAACATCACATTACATACATTCATTATCGTGCAAAAATGAAGTATGTATGTTTATTTATTTGTTTTAATCACTGCATTTTTCACATTTAACTCGCTCTGCAGCACAGTTTACATCACAGACTCTTGAAACTGCACAGACAGCAGTCCTCCAAATTTTGCATGAATATAGTAATTGGCCATTACCTGGGATAAGTAATCGACCTTGAACTTCAGGGTTTCGCTTGAGGTCAAGAGTGACCTAAATTATGTCAAATTTCAGATTTGAGAAAAACATGTTGCGTAATACATCAAATCACAGGGCTTGGTGAAAGGATCCAAAATATATCAAATTCCTTAAGTTATGACATGATAAAAAAAATTTAAATTTCGATTTTATAAGGGTGTGGAAAAGCATGCAAATTATCATTGCATACTTGTTAAGTTCACATAGCAGCCCTACGGAAATCCCTTTCCACATCAAAAGGGTCAAGGTTCAGTGCTATGCTGATGATACTCAGTTATACATGCCGATAACTGCTGGTAATCTCAACCACATAAAATCCTTAGAAGATTGCCTTGCATCAGTGAGAAGTTGGATGTCTAGAAACTTCCTACTTTTAAACTCTGATAAGACTGAAATGATGGTTCTTGGTCCAGTGAGACATCAGCATCAATTTGACCAGCTAACACTTAGTCTAGGCTCGTGTGTCATACATCACACTGACAAAGTGAGGAACCTTGGGGTAATTTTTGATCCTTCGTTGTCCTTTGACCTCCACATTAGAAATATTACTAGGACTGCTTTCTTCCACCTGCTAATATAATGAAGATTCGTCCCATCCTGTCTCCATCCAGAAAGTATTCACAGCACTACCACATTTTATGTTCCAGCCTTTTTCAAAAATGGACGAAATTCATTTTTTCCTCAAAATTCCTCAAAACACAATAGCCCCTAATGACAACACGAAAAAAGTTTTGTGTTTTGTTTTTTTTTTGCAAATTTATTAAAAAATAAAAATACTAAGAAATCACATGTACATACAGTGAGGGAAATAAGTATTTGATCCCCTACTGACAAGCAAGAATTCTGTCTCTCACAGACCTGTTAATTTTTCTTTAAGAAGTCCTCTTATTCTGCACTCTTTACCTGTATTAAATGCACCTGTTTGAACTTGTTACCTGTATAAAAGACACCTGTTCACACACTCAATCAATCACACTCCAACCTGTCCACCATAGCCAAGACCAAAGAGCTGTCTAAGGACACCAGGGACAAAACTGTAGACCTGCACAAGGCTGGGATGGACTACAGGACAACAGGCAAGCAGCTTAATTAAATAGGTCAGCTAAGTAGGGAGGTGCCAGTCTGTGCAGCAGAACTAGTAGCAGAACCTTAAAATCTGATCTCACTGGGACAGGAAGCCAGTGAAGAGACGTCAAAATGGGAGTAATGTGGTCCAACTTTCTGCTTCCTGTCACAAGTCTGGCTGCAGCATTTTGAACCAACTGGAGAGCCCTAATGCTGGACTGCGGTAAACCAGAAAATAGAACATTGCAGTAGTCCAATCTAGAAGAGATAAACGCATGGATCAGGGTCTCAGCATCAGCCATAGACAGGATGGGACAAATCTTTGCTATATTTCACAGGTGGAAGAAAGCAGTCCTCGTAATATCTCTAATGTGGAGGTCAAAGGACAATGTAGGATCAAAAATTACCCCAAGGTTCCTCACTTTGTCAGTGTGATGTATGACACACGAGCCTAGGCTGAGCGTTAACTGGTCAAATTGATGCCGATGTCTCACTGGACCAAGAACCATCATTTCAGTCTTATCAGAGTTTAAAAGTAGGAAGTTTCTAGACATCCAACTTCTCACTGATGCAAGGCAGTCTTCTAAGGATTTTATGTGGTTGAGATTACCAGCAGTTATTGGCATGTATAACTGAGTATCATTAGCATAGCAGTGAAAGGTAATTCCAAAATACCACATGTGCCCAAGGGGTGCTTGGTGAGAAGACAACAACTGTTGGTATAATTATTAGAAAATGGAAGAAAAACAAGATGACTGTCAATCTTCCTCAGTCTAGGACTCAATGCAAGCTCTCACCTCGTGGAGTCAGGATGATTCTAAGAAAGTCCAGAAGTACACAGAAGGACTTGGTCATAATAGGATTAATAAATGGAATAGGTTTGACTATGTGCATGCTTGGTCTCCAAAATAAAGGTCACACAAGGTCAACATCCATTGGATTCTCTGACATGTGAAATATGTTACCATATGCAGCTTCTCTCCCCCTGCCATCCCCTCATTACCCCATCCCCGTAGAGACGGTGCCTGCTCCCAGACTACCAATAACCAGCAAAAATCTATTTAAGCATAAAAATTCAAAAAGAAAAAATAATATAGCACCTTCAACTGCACCACAGACTAAAACAGTTAAATGTGGTCTATTAAACATTAGGTCTCTCTCTTCTAAGTCCCTGTTAGTAAATGATATAATAATTGATCAACATATTGATTTATTCTGCCTTACAGAAACCTGGTTACAGCAGGATGAATATGTTAGTTTAAATGAGTCAACACCCCCGAGTCACACTAACTGTCAGAATGCTCGTAGCACGGGCCGGGGCGGAGGATTAGCAGCAATCTTCCATTCCAGCTTATTAATTAATCAAAAACCCAGACAGAGCTTTAATTCATTTGAAAGCTTGACTCTTAGTCTTGTCCATCCAAATTGGAAGTCCCAAAAACCAGTTTTATTTGTTATTATCTATCGTCCACCTGGCCGTTACTGTGAGTTTCTCTGTGAATTTTCAGACATTTTGTCTGACTTAGTGCTTAGCTCAGATAAGATAATTATAGTGGGCGATTTTAACATCCACACAGATGCTGAGAATGACAGCCTCAACACTGCATTTAATCTATTATTAGACTCTATTGGCTTTGCTCAAAAAGTAAATGAGTCCACCCACCACTTTAATCATATCTTAGATCTTGTTCTGACTTATGGTATGGAAATAGAAGACTTAACAGTATTCCCTGAAAACTCCCTTCTGTCTGATCATTTCTTAATAACATTTACATTTACTCTGATGGACTACCCAGCAGTGGGGAATAAGTTTCATTACACTAGAAGTCTTTCAGAAAGCGCTGTAACTAGGTTTAAGGATATGATTCCTTCTTTATGTTCTCTAATGCCATATACCAACACAGTGCAGAGTAGCTACCTAAACTCTGTAAGGGAGATAGAGTATCTCGTCAATAGTTTTACATCCTCATTGAAGACAACTTTGGATGCTGTAGCTCCTCTAAAAAAGAGAGCTTTAAATCAGAAGTGCCTGACTCCGTGGTATAACTCACAAACTCGTAGCTTAAAGCAGATAACCCGTAAGTTGGAGAGGAAATGGCGTCTCACTAATTTAGAAGATCTTCACTTAGCCTGGAAAAAGAGTCTGTTGCTCTATAAAAAAGCCCTCCGTAAAGCTAGGACATCTTTCTACTCATCACTAATTGAAGAAAATAAGAACAACCCCAGGTTTCTTTTCAGCACTGTAGCCAGGCTGACAAAGAGTCAGAGCTCTATTGAGCTGAGTATTCCATTAACTTTAACTAGTAATGACTTCATGACTTTCTTTGCTAACAAAATTTTAACTATTAGAGAAAAAATTACTCATAACCATCCCAAAGACGTATCGTTATCTTTGGCTGCTTTCAGTGATGCCGGTATTTGGTTAGACTCTTTCTCTCCGATTGTTCTGTCTGAGTTATTTTCATTAGTTACTTCATCCAAACCATCAACATGTTTATTAGACCCCATTCCTACCAGGCTGCTCAAGGAAGCCCTACCATTATTTAATGCTTTGATCTTAAATATGATCAATCTATCTTTGTTAGTTGGCTATGTACCACAGGCTTTTAAGGTGGCAGTAATTAAACCATTACTTAAAAAGCCATCACTTGACCCAGCTATCTTAGCTAATTATAGGCCAATCTCCAACCTTCCTTTTCTCTCAAAAATTCTTGAAAGGGTAGTTGTAAAACAGCTAACTGATCATCTGCAGAGGAATGGTCTATTTGAAGAGTTTCAGTCAGGTTTTAGAATTCATCATAGTACAGAAACAGCATTAGTGAAGGTTACAAATGATCTTCTTATGGCCTCGGACAGTGGACTCATCTCTGTGCTTGTTCTGTTAGACCTCAGTGCTGCTTTTGATACTGTTGACCATAAAATTTTATTACAGAGATTAGAGCATGCCATAGGTATTAAAGGCACTGCGCTGCGGTGGTTTGAATCATATTTGTCTAATAGATTACAATTTGTTCATGTAAATGGGGAATCTTCTTCACAGACTAAAGTTAATTATGGAGTTCCTCAAGGTTCTGTGCTAGGACCAATTTTATTCACTTTATACATGCTTCCCTTAGGCAGTATTATTAGACGGTATTGCTTAAATTTTCATTGTTACGCAGATGATACCCAGCTTTATCTATCCATGAAGCCAGAGGACACACACCAATTAGCTAAACTGCAGGATTGTCTTACAGACATAAAGACATGGATGACCTCTAATTTCCTGCTTTTAAACTCAGATAAAACTGAAGTTATTGTACTTGGCCCCACAAATCTTAGAAACATGGTGTCTAACCAGATCCTTACTCTGGATGGCATTACCCTGACCTCTAGTAATACTGTGAGAAATCTTGGAGTCATTTTTGATCAGGATATGTCATTCAAAGCGCATATTAAACAAATATGTAGGACTGCTTTTTTGCATTTACGCAATATCTCTAAAATCAGAAAGGTCTTGTCTCAGAGTGATGCTGAAAAACTAATTCATGCATTTATTTCCTCTAGGCTGGACTATTGTAATTCATTATTATCAGGTTGTCCTAAAAGTTCCCTGAAAAGCCTTCAGTTAATTCAAAATGCTGCAGCTAGAGTACTGACGGGGACTAGAAGGAGAGAGCATATCTCACCCATATTGGCCTCTCTTCATTGGCTTCCTGTTAATTCTAGAATAGAATTTAAAATTCTTCTTCTTACTTATAAGGTTTTGAATAATCAGGTCCCATCTTATCTTAGGGACCTCGTAGTACCATATCACCCCAATAGAGCGCTTCGCTCTCAGACTGCAGGCTTACTTGTAGTTCCTAGGGTTTGTAAGAGTAGAATGGGAGGCAGAGCCTTCAGCTTTCAGGCTCCTCTCCTGTGGAACCAGCTCCCAATTCAGATCAGGGAGACAGACACCCTGTCTACTGTTAAGATTAGGCTTAAAACTTTCCTTTTTGCTAAAGCTTATAGTTAGGGCTGGATCAGGTGACCCTGAACCATCCCTTAGTTATGCTGCTATAGCCGTAGACTGCTGGGGGGTTCCCATGATGCACTGTTTCTTTCTCTTTTTGCTCTGTATGCACCACTCTGCATTTAATCATTAGTGATCGATCTCTGCTCCCCTCCACAGCATGTCTTTTTTCTGGTTCTCTCCCTCAGCCCCAACCAGTCCCAGCAGAAGACTGCCCCTCCCTGAGCCTGGTTCTGCTGGAGGTTTCTTCTTGTTAAAAGGGAGTTTTTCCTTCCCACTGTAGCCAAGTGCTTGCTCACAGGGGGTCGTTTTGACCATTGGGGTTTTACATAATTATTGTATGGCCTTGCCTTACAATATAAAGCGCCTTGGGGCAACTGTTTGTTGTGATTTGGCGCTATATAAAAAAAATTGATTGATTGATTGATGTAATGTGCAAACTTTTCCTTTTTAAAACCCGATTAACTCAACCAATAATTTGCATCACTTTTTACCAAATTTGGAGCAACTTTAACTTTTGACCCCTGTACAAACTGAAATTGACCTTTGTCACCATTTTTGCTGTTTTTGCCCCAAAACTCCATAATATTCAGTCCCAGATTGTCCAAACTATACCTTTTTGGAATCTTTCTGATCAGACAAATAATGTGGTGTAGTCTTCAAGATGACAGGAAATTTTTAAATTTTGACCCCTGTGTAATTCTTCAATTGACCCCGACCTGACTGCCGATTGAAAATTCAAGTGGCTAACGTGCTTTTTCATCTGCATCAGACACTCAAAGCGCTTTACAATAATGCCTCACATTCACCCCGATGTGAGGCTGCTGACATACAAGGTGCTCACGACACACCAGGTGCAATAGGGGATTAAAGACCTTGTCCAAGTGCCCTTAGTGATTTTCTGGAACTGAGGATCCTCTGGTCTCAAGCTCAACGCTTTAACCACAAGACCATAAAATCTCCCCAAGGGGTCTAAGGTGTATTTGGGCCAAATTTGGTGCTTGTTTCCAGACATGAAGAACTGTTAGTTATCTGCTCCACTGTATACGTCACATTAGCAGAAAGAAGTGGTGTGTTAGTGTCATTTGTTGGCAACAGTGGATTTTTGTGAATGAATTATCAGTAATCTGACCTGCTGCGTCCTTTCAGCCGGTTTCATCGTGAGAGCCCCAACAAAACGTATCCAGAAGATGCCATTGTTTTAGAAGACAATGTCTGAAAATGCTTTAATTCCTTATTGTGGAAATTTCTTGTCAATAAACGCAGGTTGGAGGTGGTTTTGAAGAAGCCCCTCCCTTTTTGCCGTCGATGCTCGTGGACTGGAGCCCAGCAGGTGAACTTGTTTCTGAGCTCGAGCCCGAGGATGCCGCCATGTGTCCCATCATCAACAAGAAGACAAAATAGCTTACTTTAGAAGATGAAAGTCTTTTCTGCAATTCTTTTATTAGCATCACAACAGTCCCTTAATTTGCGTCAGAGTTCGCCGCAGCCATTCTTCATCTTTTCAGCTTTCTGTCCGTGACGGAAAATAAATCCCATTAATGATCCACCAAGACAAAAAAAAAGGGCCTTTAATGATTTTCCAGTCAGGCTAGGGTTCAAACTGAGGAGCTTCTGGTCTAACCACTAGACCATCACCTCCACAGTCAAAGCTGAAGACACATTTATTACACAGTATCAGGACGGTGGGTCTGGAAATCAACATGAGGTTGATTCTTTTAAAATTTGTCAGGTTGTATGTTTGAAACTGAGAGATCATTAATTTCATGTTAACTTATTAATAAATTAATAAATGTTTAGTTTTCTTCCATCTTGCTCTGATTTCAGTGCACTGTTATTCATAATATCAAAACATGTTGAATGTAATCTGCACCAGGAAGTGATCTGTTTTTGTCTAAAGGTCCACAGGGCCTGTTTCAGCCTTAGGGCCCAGTGCCACTGGGGAGAGGATTAATTGCGCATGAATTGAGTATACAAATTGCCGGTGTTCTTTGTCGTCCGCAACAAAAATGGCCAAAAATGACAAATGTCCCAGTATGAATTACAGATATATTAATAATATATAACGAATATATGATCCGACACGTTGAGATTATCACAGCAGTATTACGGGTGTATTATGAATGCATCGCGCACGTGTTGCGCGTGCACGGCATCAGCATTGCGGACATAAAATAAGCGCACTCGCTCCTTTCAGCATCACTATTCACACCAACAATACAGGCTCTGGAGCAAGTGCTGGACTTGGACAAGTTGATCACAGTTAATGTTCATGTTGTCATGCGAGGGTTAACGGTTCATGAGTTTGGGGAGCGGGAGGGGGGAAGCCACTCGGGGTGTGAGACAGTGTTTTTTTGTTGTTGTTTTGAGAGTGTCACAGAAAACAGACTTCAGCATGAGTTGTGGCTAAACAGCAACTCTTCCTTTTGTTGGTGTTAAATAAAAGTCCTGGATTGCAGCAGCTACGTCTTTGTGAATCTACACAGCCGGACCGGCACTGACTGGCAGGTATGTCGCTTTCTGCCACATATAGTACTTTGGGTTTACGTGACGTGTTTGTTATGCATTCACAGATTGTCCGCAAATCAGCTCCAAAGCAGACATAATAAAAACACTTTATTCGTGGCCAATCTGTATGCAGTCACTACAACATATTTTAGTTTGTGATGTCGACGTGTTAGGCACGATATATATCTGTTTTACACACTGTCCCGGTCCACTGCCAAGCCACAAATCCCAGTCAGTTGCAGATATCAGCGGTTAACGGCAGATATAAAGGGCATAGAGTGAGTATGTATTGTGTATGAATTGAGTATGTATGGAGTATGTAAGGCAGATGTCATCTGCAACCAAAGTTTTGTGCGGCTCAAAAATCCTGGCAACGGAAAAAACGTGCCTCTGCAGATAATTGCGGACATGTGCAGATGTCGGCCGACTCATACAAGCATGTTTCACGCACATGAGCCAATTTTGTGTGCAATCCATAGGCAAATCCTCCTAAACGCCAGTGGGACAGGGCCCTTACATCCACACCCATCTCTCCTCTTTCACATCATTAACGGGCACCTTCAGAGTGCCAGTTAGAGCTGAACCCAAAGTGCAGTAACACGGATTGCACGACGTGACACCTGAACCTGTAGTGCAGAAACACGGAGTGCATGACGTGACACCTGAACCCAAAGTGCAGAAACACTAAGTGCACGACGTGACACCTGAACCTGGAGTCCAGTAACACGGAGTGCACGATGTGACACCTGAACCCATAGTGCAGTAACACGGACTGCATGACGTGACACCTGAACTCGGAGTGCAGTAACACGGAGTGCACGACATGACACCTGACCCCGTAGTGCAGTAACACGGATTGCACGACGTGACACCTGAACCCGTAGTGCAGAAACACGGAGTGCACGACATGACACCTGAACCCGTAGTGCAGAAACACGGAGTGCCCAACATGACACCTGAACCCGTAGTGCAGAAACATGGAGTGCACGACGTGACACCTGAACCTGTAATACAGTAACACGGACTGCACAACATGACACCTGAACCCGGAGTCCAGTAACACAGAGTGCACGACGTGACATCTGAACCCGGAGTGCAATAACATGGCGTGCATGACGTGACACCTGAACCCGGAGAGCAGTAACACGGAGTGCACGACGTGACACCTGAACCCAGAGTGCAATAACACGGAGTGCATGACGTGACACCTGAACCCATAGTGCAGTAACACAGAATGCACGACATGACACCCAAACCTGTAGTGCAGTAACACGGACTGCACGACGTGACACCTGAACCCGTAGTGCAGTAACACGGAGTGCACGACATGACACCTGAACCCGTATTGCAGTAACACGGAGTGCACGACGTGACACCTGGACCCGTACTGCAGTAACACGGCGTGCACGATGTGACACCTGAACCCGGATTGCAGTAACATGGAGTTCATGACATGACACCTGAACCACGGAGTGCACGACGTGACGTCTGAACCCAGAGAGCAGTAACACGGAGTGCACGACGTGACACCTGAACCCGGAGGGCAGAAACACAGAGTGCCCAATGTGATACCTGAACCCGGAGTGCAGAAACACAGAGTGCACAACGTGACACCTGAACCTGGAGTGCAGAAACACGGAATGCATGACATGACATCGGAACCTGTAGCGCATTAACATCGAGTGCATGACGTGACATCGGAACCTGTAGTGCGGTAACACTGAGTGTGCGACAAGACATCTGAACCTGTAGTACAGTAACACCGAGTGTACGACAGGATATCAGAACCCAGAGTGCAGTAATACCGAGTGTGCAACGTGACATCTGAACTGGGAGTGCAGTGAAACCGAGTGCAGGACGTGATATCTGAACCCATAGTGCAGTAACACCGAGTGCACAATGTGACATCTCAGCCCATACTGCAGTAACAGCGAGTGCGCAATGGGACATCTGAACCCAGAGTGCAGTAACACCAAGTGCACGATGTGACATCGGAACCTGTAGTGCAGTAACATGGAGTGCACGACATGACACCTGAACCCATAGTGCAGTAGCATCGAGTGCACGACGTGATATCTGAACCCGGAGTGCAGTAACACAGAGTGCGCAATGGGCAGTGGTGAGCACTGTTCAGCTAATCCGATAACAGACAACTGTCAAAGCTAATGTTTTTGTTAGCAGATTAGCTTTTCAGATACGTTTCAAAACCATCAGTGGACCAATTATCTTCTGATAAATTTAGTTCCGACAACTTGCAGTCTGCTGGCAAAGTTAGCAAAGTTTAACGGGCAAAAATGTTTGTAAACCCTAAAATCAAATATTTTAATCCCTGTCGTGTGTAGATCAGTGGTTTGTGGCAGACTGGCTGTCGCTTACTGATGATGTCATCAAGTGCAAGACGTGATTGGCTGGTCGACGCAGGGAGCATTGTGGGTAGAGTTGTTCAGGTTCACTTTGGACATTACACTGTTACCGTCCGCTCAACACAAACAAAACGGACTAATTTTAGCATTATTTTATTTTATTTCTTTGTCACTGAATGGATAATTTAATCACCAAGACTTGGTGGGAGAGAGAAGATCTCACGGTGCAGCTGTGTTACAGAGGGACTTTTCTTCACCATTTTTGACACCATTTTGGATAAGCAGGACACTTTATGTGGAATATTTTCTTCCTGAATCCCAAAGAAACTAACAGGTAAGAATTTATATTTACTATGTGTTTTTTATTCTGTCAATCAATGCATTAATGGACGTATTTCGGTTATTTAAGCTGCAGGGTTCAAAGCGTGTGAAAAAGCAGCAGTTGTTCATAAATGATGGTGTATCTAATACCGAGAAAAACTGTGACTTCTAATACTGTTTTACTGCTTTTGAAAGATGATGACAGTATTTGGGGTTTTATTTATTATTCATTCATTTTTTGTGCGTTCATTTTGTGTTTGTGATCCTTGAATTTACCCAGCAGCCCCTGCAATGCTTAAAGTGAACCTGGTGTACCATAAACAGACAGTGTAATCTGATGTGGCTGCGTCCAAATCAGTACAAATTATCGGTTATTGGTAATCTGTAATAAAGATACATTTTTTAGCAGTTTAATGGTTTAGCTTCACAAAAGATAACTTTTCAGCTATTGGATTAATGGTTATCGAAGCTAACTTTTTAGTTAGCTGTGCCCACCACTGGCGACTAGACATCTGAACCCGAAGTGCAGTAACACCAAATGCGAGATGGGACATCTGAACCAGAGTGCAGTAATATCGAGCGCACGATGGGACATCTGAACCCAGACTGCAGTAACATCGAGTGCACGATGGGACATCTGAACCCAGAGTGCAGTAACATCGAGTGCACGATGGGACATCTGAACCCAGAGTGCAGTAACATCGAGTGCACGATGGGACATCTGAACCCAGAGTGCAGTAACATCGAGTGCACGATGGGACATCTGAACCCAGAGTGCAGTAACATCGAATGCACGATGGGACATCTGAACCCAGAGTGCAGTAACATCGAGTGCACGATGGGACATCTGAACCCAGAGTGCAGTAACATCGAGTGCACGATGGGACATCTGAACCCAGACTGCAGTAACATCGAGTGCACGATGGGACATCTGAACCCAGAGTGCAGTAACATCGAGTGCACGATGGGACATCTGAACCCAGAGTGCAGTAACATCGAGTGCACGATGGGACATCTGAACCAGAGTGCAGTAACATCGAGTGCACGATGGGACATCTGAACCCAGAGTGCAGTAACATCGAGTGCACGATGGGACATCTGAACCCAGAGTGCAGTAACATCGAGTGCACGATGGGACATCTGAACCAGAGTGCAGTAACATCGAGTGCACGATGGGACATCTGAACCCAGACTGCAGTAACATCGAGTGCACGATGGGACATCTGAACCAGAGTGCAGTAACATCGAGTGCACGATGGGACATCTGAACCCAGACTGCAGTAACATCGAGTGCACGATGGGACATCTGAACCCAGAGTGCAGTAACATCGAGTGCACGATGGGACATCTGAACCAGAGTGCAGTAACATCGAGTGCACGATGGGACATCTGAACCCAGAATGTAGTAACATCGAGTGCACGATGGGACATCTGAACCAGAGTGCAGTAACATCTAGTGCACGATGGGATATCTGAACACAGAATGCAGTAACATTTAGTGCACGATGGGACATCTGCACCAGAGTGCAGTAACACCAAATGTGAGACGGGACATCTGAACCCGGAGTGCAGTAACACTAAGTGCACAATGGGACATCTGAACCCGGAGAGCAGTAACACCAAGTGCGAGACAGGACATCTGAACCCGGAGTGCAGTAACACTAAATGCGAGACGGGACATCTGAACCCGGAGAGCAGTAAACCAAGTGCACAACGGGACATCTGAACCTGGAGTGCAGTAACACTAAGTGCACAATGGGACATCTGAACCTGTAGGGCAGTAACAACAAATGTGAGACGGGACATCTGAACCCGAAGTGCAGTAACACCAAATGTGAGATGGGACATCTGAACCAGAGTGCAGTAATATCGAGTGCGTGACGGGACATCTGAACCCAGAGAGCAGTAACACAAAGTGCATGATGGGACATCTGAACCCAAAGTGCAGTAACACCAAATGCGAGACGGGACATCTGAACCCAGAGTGCAGTAACACCAAATGCGAGATGGGACATCTGAACCAGAGTGCAGTAATATTGAGTGCACGATGGGACATCTGAACCCAGAATGTAGTAACATCAAGTGCACAAGGGGACATCTGAACCCGTAGAGCAGTTACATCGAGTGCACGACGGGACATCTGAACCCGGAGTGCAGTAACATCGAGTGCACGATGGGACATCTGAACCCAGAGTGCAGTAACACCAAGTGCACAATGGGACATCTGAACCTGTAGAGCAGTAACACGGAGTGTACAATGGGACATCGCTGTACTCTTGTGTTTTTGGACCTTCAAACTACAAATCAGGCCACAGCCGACACTGTGAAGAGGCTCCTGAGCCGGGGCTCGGTGGAGGTGGAATGTGTGTGTGATTCTTACCCCGGCCAGTTGTCCTCCAGGCAGCGCACAGCCCGGTGTGAGCAGACATGTCTTCAGGCTCGAGGTATGAAGGGACTCATTGATGTCCTCTGTTTTGATCTTGGACACACAAAGAACAACCAGACAGACAACTCAGCACGTGACCTATCAGAGCCAAAAGACCAACATCTTGTTGTGACCTTTGACCTGAGGTCAAATGCCACAACAGGATATTATTATTGCTCAGAGGTGTCAAGTAACGAAGTAAATACTTTGTTACTGTAGTTAAGTACACTTTTTAGGTATCTATACTTTACTCCATTACTTATTTTTCTGCCTACTTCTGACTTCTACTTCTTACATTTTCACACAAGTATCTGTACTTTCTATTCCTTACATTTTTAAAACAAACAGCCTCGTTACTCTTGGCTTCAGCGCTGGTGGATGTGCGCTGAGGCGTCAGCGCACATCCACCGGAAGCCCGAGGCGTCAGCGCAGTTCCACTGGCGCGGCTTCACCGAGGCCCGAGGTGCCAGCGCAGTTCCACCGGCGTGGCTTTACCGAGGTGCCAGCGCGGATTTATCTGACCATGGGTCCGAAGAAGGCACTGACGGCGGAGGAGGGAGATGATATCAAGAAGTCCCTGGACTTTTTGTCTGAGGAAATCTCTGTTGTTAAAATGCAGCAGAAATCCATTATGGAGCTGGTGGAAGAAGTGAAGGCTCTCCGGATCCAGAATGCCGAGAAAGACCAGCGTCTGGTGCACCTGGAGAACCGTGTTGCGGAGTTGGAACAGTACACAAGGATGAACGACGTTTTTATTACAGGAATTCATATTAAACCTCGATCCTACGCACGGGCGGTGTCAGAAGACAGCGGAGGGGAGGCCAGTGAGCAGGAGGCCAGCTCAGTGGAACAACAGGTGGCTGACTTCCTGCAATCTAAAGGTATTCAAATGGACTGTAATAACATTGAAGCGTGCCACCCCCTGCCCAGGAGAGAGGATGGAGACAAGCGAGCAGTTATAATGAGGTTTGTCAACAGAAAACATAAAATGGCATTGTTAAAACAGGGACGGAAACTCAAAGGAACAAACGTATTCATCAATGAACATCTGACCAAAAGAAACGCAGACATCACCAGGAAAGCTTGTTTCTTAAAAAAGCAGGGAAAAATTCAACAGACATGGACATCCAACTGCAAAACATTCATCAAACTGAACGGAACACCAGAACAAGCAAAGGTTATGGTAATCAGGAACATCGAGGATCTGGACAAATACGATCAATAAGGTATGAGGACACAAACACATCACAACACCATGACACAGACCAGAGGAACCTATTCATCTACTACATCATCTACATCTGGAGACAAGAAGGATATAACTCAAAGGACTGCTGATCATGGAAAAGTAGAACTGAGAACATTTAAATACACAGACCACAATGTACTGGACTTGGAGCACGATATAGACCCGGACAATAATTTCTTCTCAAATATCAATGACAGTTGTTGCTATTATACAGATGAACAGTTTAATCGGATCATTAGAACGGATAACAAATGATCAATAATCCATTTCAACAGCAGAAGTCTGTATGTAAACTTTAACAACATTAAAGAATATTTAAGTCAATTTAAAAAAAATATTTAACATATTTGCTATATCAGAAACATGGATCAATGAAGATAAAGGAATGGATTTTGAACCAATCGAAGCAGTGATTCGCAGATTGAAGCAATGCTTCGACCTATTGTTCCGTTTATTCTTTCTTTCTTTCGCTTAATTTTCCCCCGCTAAAACCCTAAAGAGCATACTTCTGTGAGTATTATTTACCTTTTCTATGTTAAACCGACCTGTTATGGTCTTCTGAAACAGTTGATAGATGTATTTTATAACTTAAAAACAGGAGCGATGCTAACGCGTTAGCATATCTATGGCATTTTCAATGTTAAAAGTTCGGGTGCATTTATTTTCAAATTGTAATATTTCTTAAATTTATTTTTGTTTATATATTAATAATCTAATGATAATTGTTATATACAATTTCAGAGAAAGAGACAAAAAGAACCTGAATAGAAACACAACAGAAAATAAAAAACCAACTAACAATGAACATACATAAATAAATACATATAGAAATAAGTGTTTCCTGTGAACACCTACTGACTCTTCCACCTCCACTTCATCCCTGTCTTATTTAAGTTTAATGACAGTTTGTTTCAGTCAAACCATATTTTCAATGTGTTAATTTCTTCAGTTATTTCCTCCAGAACTATCTGCCAAACTAGAAAACTGCTGCATCCTAGTAAGAGCAGAATACTACTGGAATGAATCTGAATAAGGAAAGTTTTTTTTTTTTTTTTTTTCCTCTCACTAAATGGATGCTACACTCAGTGCAGTTTATTGTCTGGAATAGTCCCAGATTGCATTTCAGAGCGTCTAGAATTGAAACATTTTCGTGCAGGTGGTGTTGGGGGGTAATTTTGGGTTTTGGGCCACATGTAGAACGAATTAGTTTTTAAATTAAGCTTTCAGTTCATATAGTGGCATCTACTTTTTTTTATTATTTTTTTTAAAGGTTACTTTATACTTTTATATTTTAAGTAGGTTTTGGAGCACATACTTTTTCACTTTTACTTGAGTAAAGAGGTCAAGTTGATACTTCAACTTTTACCAGAGTGTTTTTAAACTGCAGTATCTATACTATTACTTAAGTAACAAATGTGTGTACTTTTGACACCACTGTTATTGCTTGAATTATACGTTAGTGCAGAGTAGCCAATCCTGTGCACTGTAAACACACAAAGCGAAAAAATAACAAGAGATTTTTTTCCTCACAGATGAGGAAAAAGGAAAATCAATGTCACAAGGTTTTGTCAAAGTGCAGCAAATATATGGTACGAATATTAAACTGGAATCAAACCAAACTATGAGAAAACTGTGCATCATTACACCCCTACTTTGAAATCAAACTACCTGCATCCATTTCTGATGTGAAGGCTGTGTAACTATCATTGTGCCATTCAGAGCTGCTGGACATTTAGTAATGTGGGGCTCAATACAGATCAGACTTAAGGACACAGACAGAAGATTTTAAGGACACTGAAGTCAGACTTTAAGGACACAGACAGAAGATTTTAAGGATGGTGAAGTCAGACTTTAAAGACACAGGCAGAAGATTTTAAGGAAGATGAAGTCAGACATTAAAGACACAGGCGGAAGATTTTAAGGACGCTAAAGACTGACTTTAAGGAACACGGACAGAAGATTTTAAGGACGCTGAAGTCAGACTTTAAGGACGCAGGTGGAAGATTTTAAGGAAGATGAAGTCAGACTTTAAGGACACGGACAGAAGATTTTAAGGAAGATGAAGTCAGACTTTAAAGACACAGGCGGAAGATTTTAAGGAAGATGAAGTCAGACTTTACGGACACGGACAGAAGATTTTAAGGAAGATGAAGTCAGACTTTAAGGACACGGGCAGATGATTTTAAGGAAGATGAAGTCAGACTTTAAGGACACGGGCAGATGATTTTAAGGAAGATGAAGTCAGACTTTAAGGACACGGACAGAAGATTTTAAGGAAGATGAAGTCAGACTTTAAGGACACGGGCAGATGATTTTAAGGACGCTGAAGTCAGACTTTAAAGATACAGGTGGAAGATTTTAAGGAAGATGAAGTCAGACTTTAAGGACACAGACAGAAGATTTTAAGGTCGCTGAAGTCAGACTTTAAAGACACAGGCGGAAAATTTTAAGGAAGATGAAGTCAGACTTTAAGGACACGGACAGAAGATTTTAAGGACACTGAAGTCAGACTTTAAGGACACAGACAGAAGATTTTAAGGATGGTGAAGTCAGACTTTAAAGACACAGGCAGAAGATTTTAAGGAAGATGAAGTCAGACATTAAAGACACAGGCGGAAGATTTTAAGGATGGTGAAGTCAGACTTTAAAGATACAGGCAGAAGATTTTAAGGAAGATGAAGTCAGACTTTAAGGACACGGGCAGATGATTTTAAGGACGCTGAAGTCAGACTTTAAAGATACAGGTGGAAGATTTTAAGGAAGATGAAGTCAGACTTTAAGGACACAGACAGAAGATTTTAAGGTCGCTGAAGTCAGACTTTAAAGACACAGGCGGAAAATTTTAAGGAAGATGAAGTCAGACTTTAAGGACACGGACAGAAGATTTTAAGGACACTGAAGTCAGACTTTAAGGACACAGACAGAAGATTTTAAGGATGGTGAAGTCAGACTTTAAAGACACAGGCAGAAGATTTTAAGGAAGATGAAGTCAGACATTAAAGACACAGGCGGAAGATTTTAAGGACGCTAAAGTCAGACTTTAAGGACACGGACAGAAGATTTTAAGGACGCTGAAGTCAGACTTTAAAGACACAGGCAGAAGATTTTAAGGAAGATGAAGTCAGACTTTAAGGACACGGACAGAAGATTTTAAGGAAGATGAAGTCAGACTTTAAGGACACGGGCAGATGATTTTAAGGACGCTGAAGTCAGACTTTAAAGATACAGGCGGAAGATTTTAAGGAAGATGAAGTCAGACTTTAAGGACGCAGACGGAAGATTTTAAGGACGCTGAAGTCAGACTATAAGGACCCAGGCGGAAGATTTTAAGGAAGATGAAGTCAGACTTTAAAGACAGGTGGAAGATTTTAAGGAAGATGAAGTCAGACTTTAAGGACACAGACAGAAGATTTTAAGGTCGCTGAAGTCAGACTTTAAAGACACAGGCAGAAGATTTTAAGGAAGATGAAGTCAGACTTTAAGGGCACGGACAGAAGATTTTAAGGACACTGAAGTCAGACTTTAAGGACACAGACAGAAGATTTTAAGGATGGTGAAGTCAGACTTTAAAGACACAGGCAGAAGATTTTAAGGAAGATGAAGTCAGACATTAAAGACACAGGCGGAAGATTTTAAGGACGCTAAAGTCAGACTTTAAGGACACGGACAGAAGATTTTAAGGACGCTGAAGTCAGACTTTAAAGACACAGGCAGAAGATTTTAAGGAAGATGAAGTCAGACTTTAAGGACATGGACAGAAGATTTTAAGGACGCTGAAGTCTGATTTTAAGGACACAGACAGAAGATTTTAAGGACGCTGAAGTCTGACTTTAAAGACACAGGCAGATGATTTTAAGGAAGATGAAGTCAGACTTTAAGGACACGGACAGAAGATTTTAAGGATGCTGAAGTCAGACTTTAAAGACACAGGCAGAAGATTTTAAGGAAGATGAAGTCAGACTTTAAGGACACGGGCAGAAGATTTTAAGGACGCTGAAGTCAGACTTTAAAGACACAGGCGGAAGATTTTAAGGAAGATGAAGTCAGACTTTAAGGAAACGGGCAGAAGATTTTAAGGACGCTGAAGTCAGACTTTAAAGACACAGGCGGAAGATTTTAAGGAAGATGAAGTCAGACTTTAAGGACACAGGCGGAAGATTTTAAGGACGCTGAAGTCAGACTTTAAGGACACGGACAGAAGATTTTAAGGACGCTGAAGTCAGACTTTAAAGACAGAGACAGAAGATTTTAAGGACACTGAAGTCTGACTTGAAGGACACGGGCAGAAGATTTTAAGGACGCTGAAGTCAGACTTTAAAGATACAGGCGGAAGATTTTAAGGAAGATGAAGTCAGACTTTAAGGACGCAGACGGAAGATTTTAAGGACGCTGAAGTCAGACTATAAGGACCCAGGCGGAAGATTTTAAGGAAGACGAAGTCAGACTTTAAAGACAGGTGGAAGATTTTAAGGAAGATGAAGTCAGACTTTAAGGACACAGACAGAAGATTTTAAGGTCGCTGAAGTCAGACTTTAAAGACACAGGCGGAACATTTTAAGGAAGATGAAGTCAGACTTTAAGGGCACGGACAGAAGATTTTAAGGACACTGAAGTCAGACTTTAAGGACACAGACAGAAGATTTTAAGGATGGTGAAGTCAGACTTTAAAGACACAGGCAGAAGATTTTAAGGAAGATGAAGTCAGACATTAAAGACACAGGCGGAAGATTTTAAGGAAGATGAAGTCAGACTTTAAGGAAACGGGCAGAAGATTTTAAGGACGCTGAAGTCAGACTTTAAAGACACAGGCGGAAGATTTTAAGGAAGATGAAGTCAGACTTTAAGGACACAGGCGGAAGATTTTAAGGACGCTGAAGTCAGACTTTAAGGACACGGACAGAAGATTTTAAGGACGCTGAAGTCAGACTTTAAAGACAGAGACAGAAGATTTTAAGGACACTGAAGTCTGACTTGAAGGACACGGGCAGAAGATTTTAAGGACGCTGAAGTCAGACTTTAAAGATACAGGCGGAAGATTTTAAGGAAGATGAAGTCAGACTTTAAGGACGCAGACGGAAGATTTTAAGGACGCTGAAGTCAGACTATAAGGACCCAGGCGGAAGATTTTAAGGAAGACGAAGTCAGACTTTAAAGACAGGTGGAAGATTTTAAGGAAGATGAAGTCAGACTTTAAGGACACAGACAGAAGATTTTAAGGTCGCTGAAGTCAGACTTTAAAGACACAGGCGGAAAATTTTAAGGAAGATGAAGTCAGACTTTAAGGGCACGGACAGAAGATTTTAAGGACACTGAAGTCAGACTTTAAGGACACAGACAGAAGATTTTAAGGATGGTGAAGTCAGACTTTAAAGACACAGGCAGAAGATTTTAAGGAAGATGAAGTCAGACATTAAAGACACAGGCGGAAGATTTTAAGGACGCTAAAATCAGACTTTAAGGACACGGACAGAAGATTTTAAGGACGCTGAAGTCAGACTTTAAAGACACAGGCAGAAGATTTTAAGGAAGATGAAGTCAGACTTTAAGGACATGGACAGAAGATTTTAAGGACACTGAAGTCAGACTTTAAAGACACAGGCGGAAGATTTTAAGGAAGATGAAGTCAGACTTTAAGGACACAGACAGAAGATTTTAAGGTCGCTGAAGTCAGACTTTAAAGACACAGGCGGAAAATTTTAAGGAAGATGAAGTCAGACTTTAAGGGCACGGACAGAAGATTTTAAGGACACTGAAGTCAGACTTTAAGGACACAGACAGAAGATTTTAAGGAAGATAAAGTCAGACTTTAAGGACGCAGACGGAAGATTTTAAGGACGCTGAAGTCTGACTTTAAGGACACAGGCAGAAGATTTTAAGGACACTGAAGTCTGACTTGAAGGACACGGGCAGAAGATTTTAAGGACGCTGAAGTCAGACTTTAAAGATACAGTCGGAAGATTTTAAGGAAGATGAAGTCAGACTTTAAAGATACAGGCGGAAGATTTTAAGGAAGATAAAGTCAGACTTTAAGGACGCAGACGGAAGATTTTAAGGACGCTGAAGTCTGACTTTAAGGACACAGGCGGAAGATTTTAAGGAAGATGAAGTCAGACTTTAAGGACGCAGACGGAAGATTTTAAGGACGCTGAAGTCTGACTATAAGGACCCAGGCGGAAGATTTTAAGGAAGACGAAGTCAGACTTTAAAGACAGGTGGAAGATTTTAAGGAAGATGAAGTCAGACTTTAAGGACACAGACAGAAGATTTTAAGGTCGCTGAAGTCAGACTTTAAAGACACAGGTGGAAAATTTTAAGGAAGATGAAGTCAGACTTTAAGGGCACGGACAGAAGATTTTAAGGACACTGAAGTCAGACTTTAAGGACACAGACAGAAGATTTTAAGGATGGTGAAGTCAGACTTTAAAGACACAGGCAGAAGATTTTAAGGAAGATGAAGTCAGACATTAAAGACACAGGCGGAAGATTTTAAGGACGCTAAAGTCAGACTTTAAGGACACGGACAGAAGATTTTAAGGACGCTGAAGTCAGACTTTAAAGACACAGGCAGAAGATTTTAAGGAAGATGAAGTCAGACTTTAAGGACATGGACAGAAGATTTTAAGGACGCTGAAGTCAGACTTTAAAGACACAGGCGGAAGATTTTAAGGAAGATGAAGTCTGACTTGAAGGACACGGGCAGAAGATTTTAAGGACGCTGAAGTCAGACTTTAAAGATACAGTCGGAAGATTTTAAGGAAGATGAAGTCAGACTTTAAAGATACAGGCGGAAGATTTTAAGGAAGATAAAGTCAGACTTTAAGGACGCAGACGGAAGATTTTAAGGACGCTGAAGTCTGACTTTAAGGACACAGGCAGAAGATTTTAAGGACGCTGAAGTCTGACTTTAAGGACACGGGCAGAAGATTTTAAGGACGCTGAAGTCAGACTTTAAAGACAGAGACAGAAGATTTTAAGGACACTGAAGTCTGACTTGAAGGACACGGGCAGAAGATTTTAAGGACGCTGAAGTCAGACTTTAAAGATACAGGCGGAAGATTTTAAGGAAGATGAAGTCAGACTTTAAAGATACAGGCGGAAGATTTTAAGGAAGATGAAGTCAGACTTTAAGGACGCAGACGGAAGATTTTAAGGACGCTGAAGTCTGAATTTAAGGACACAGGCAGAAGATTTTAAGGAAGATGAAGTCAGACTTTAAGGACAGGGACAGAAGATTTTAAGGACGCTGAAGTCTGACTTTAAGGACACGGACAGAAGATTTTAAGGATGCTGAAGTCAGACTTTAAAGACACAGGCAGAAGATTTTAAGGAAGATGAAGTCAGACTTTAAGGACACGGGCAGATGATTTTAAGGACGCTGAAGTCAGACTTTAAAGATACAGGCGGAAGATTTTAAGGAAGATGAAGTCAGACTTTAAGGACGCAGACGGAAGATTTTAAGGAAGATGAAGTCAGACTTTAAGGGCACGGACAGAAGATTTTAAGGACACTGAAGTCAGACTTTAAGGACACAGACAGAAGATTTTAAGGATGGTGAAGTCAGACTTTAAAGACACAGGCAGAAGATTTTAAGGAAGATGAAGTCAGACATTAAAGACACAGGCGGAAGATTTTAAGGACGCTAAAGTCAGACTTTAAGGACACGGACAGAAGATTTTAAGGATGCTGAAGTCAGACTTTAAAGACACAGGCAGAAGATTTTAAGGAAGATGAAGTCAGACTTTAAGGACACGGGCAGAAGATTTTAAGGACGCTGAAGTCAGACTTTAAAGACACAGGTGGAAGATTTTAAGGAAGATGAAGTCAGACTTTAAGGAAACGGGCAGAAGATTTTAAGGACGCTGAAGTCAGACTTTAAAGACACAGGCGGAAGATTTTAAGGAAGATGAAGTCAGACTTTAAGGACACAGGCGGAAGATTTTAAGGACGCTGAAGTCAGACTTTAAGGACACAGACAGAAGATTTTAAGGACACTGAAGTCAGACTTTAAAGACAGAGACAGAAGATTTTAAGGACGCTGAAGTCAGACTTTAAGGACACGGACAGAAGATTTTAAGGATGCTGAAGTCAGACTTTAAAGACACAGGCAGAAGATTTTAAGGACGCTGAAGTCAGACTTTAAGGACATGGACAGAAGATTTTAAGGAAGATGAAGTCAGACTTTAAGGACACGGACAGAGACAGGCGGAAGATTTTAAGGAAGATGAAGTCAGACTTTAACTAAAGCACTCCTTCTGCTGAATCACCTCTAAATTATTTACACATTATTCACTTTGCGTGTTTTTAGGAATCCGCTAGCTTAGCGTAGCTACTAGCTCTTAGCCGATTTAGCATGGCGGCTTCTTCTGTCTCTCCCGCACTTTTCTGCACTGGGTGTGAAATGTTTAGTTATTCCTCGGCCTCCTTTAGCAGTAATGGTACTTGTAATAAGTGTAGCTTATTCGTAGCTTTGGAGGCCAGGCTGGGCGAATTGGAGACTCGGCTCCGCACCGTGGAAAATTCTACAGCTAGCCAGGCCCCTGTAGTCGGTGCGGACCAACGTAGCTTAGCCGCCGTTAGTTCCCCTCTGGAAGATCCCGAGCAGCCGGGAAAGCAGGCCGATTGGGTGACTGTGAGGAGGAAGCGTAGCCCTAAACAGAAGCCCCGTGTACACCGCCAACCTGTTCACATTTCTAACCGTTTTTCCCCACTCGGCGACACACCCACCGAGGATCAAACTGGTTATTGGTGACTCTGTTTTGAGAAATGTGAAGTTAGCGACACCAGCAACCATAGTCAATTGTCTTCCGGGGGCCAGAGCAGGCGACATTGAAGGAAATTTGAAACTGCTGGCTAAGGCTAAGCGTAAATTTGGTAAGATTGTAATTCACGTTGGCAGTAATGACACCCGGTTACGCCAATCGGAGGTCACTAAAATTAACAATGAATCGGTGTGTAACTTTGCAAAAACAATGTCGGACTCTGTAGTTTTCTCTGGGCCCCTCCCCAATCGGACCGGGAGTGACATGTTTAGCCGCATGTTCTCCTTGAATTGCTGGCTGTCTGAGTGGTGTCCAAAAAATGAGGTGGGCTTCATAGATAATTGGCAAAGCTTCTGGGGAAAACCTGGTCTTGTTAGGAGAGACGGCATCCATCCCACTTTGGATGGAGCAGCTCTCATTTCTAGAAATCTGGCCAATTTTCTTAAATCCTCCAAACCGTGACTATCCAGGGTTGGGACCAGGAAGCAGAGTTGTAGTCTTACACACCTCTCTGCAGCTTCTCTCCCCCTGCCATCCCCTCATTACCCCATCCCCGTAGAGACGGTGTCTGCTCCCAGAACACCAATAACCAGCAAAAATCTATTTAAGCATAAAAATTCAAAAAGAAAAAATAATATAGCACCTTCAACTGCACCACAGACTAAAACAGTTAAATGTGGTCTATTAAACATTAGGTCTCTCTCTTCTAAGTCCCTGTTGGTAAATGATATAATAATTGATCAACATATTGATTTATTCTGCCTTACAGAAACCTGGTTACAGCAGGATGAATATGTTAGTTTAAATGAGTCAACACCCCGGAGTCACACTGTCAGAATGCTCGTAGCACGGGCCGAGGAGGAGGGTTAGCAGCAATCTTCCATTCCAGCTTATTAATTAATCAAAAACCCAGACAGAGCTTTAATTCATTTGAAAGCTTGACTCTTTTTTTTTTTTCCTTAATACTTCTATAGCGCCAAATCACAACAAACAGTTGCCCCAAGGCGCTTTATATTGCAAGGCAAGGCCATACAACAATTATGTAAAACCCCAACGGTCAAAACGACCCCCTGTGAGCAAGCACTTGGCTACAGTGGGAAGGAAAAACTCCCTTTTAACAGGAAGAAACCTCCAGCAGAACCAGGCTCAGGGAGGGGCAGTCTTCTGCTGGGACTGGTTGGGGCTGAGGGAGAGAACCAGGAAAAAGACATGCTGTGGAGGGGAGCAGAGATCGATCACTAATGATTAAATGCAGAGTGGTGCATACAGAGCAAAAAGAGAAAGAAACACTCAGTGCATCATGGGAACCCCCCAGCAGTCTATGTCTATAGCAGCATAACTAAGGGATGGTTTAGGGTCACCTGATCCAGCCCTAACTATAAGCTTTAGCAAAAAGGAAAGTTTTAAGCCTAATCTTAAAAGTAGAGAGGGTGTCTGTCTCCCTGATCTGAATTGGGAGCTGATTCCACAGAAGAGGAGCCTGAAAGCTGAAGGCTCTGCCTCCCATTCTACTCTTACAAACCCTAGGAACTACAAGTAAGCCTGCAGTCTGAGAGCGAAGCGCTCTATTGCGGTGATATGGTACTACGAGGTCCCTAAGATAAGATGGGACCTGATTATTCAAAACCTTATAAGTAAGAAGAAGAATTTTAAATTCTATTCTAGAATTAACAGGAAGCCAATGAAGAGAAGCCAATATGGGTGAGATATGCTCTCTCCTTCTAGTCCCCGTCAGTACTCTAGCTGCAGCATTTTGAATTAACTGAAGGCTTTTTAGGGAACTTTTAGGACAACCTGATAATAATGAATTACAATAGTCCAGCCTAGAGGAAATAAATGCATGAATTAGTTTTTCAGCATCACTCTGAGACAAGACCTTTCTGATTTTAGAGATATTGCGTAAATGCAAAAAAGCAGTCCTACATATTTGTTTAATATGCGCTTTGAATGACATATCCTGATCAAAAATGACTCCAAGATTTCTCACAGTATTACTAGAGGTCAGGGTAATGCCATCCAGAGTAAGGATCTGGTTAGACACCATGTTTCTAAGATTTGTGGGGCCAAGTACAATAACTTCAGTTTTATCTGAGTTTAAAAGCAGGAAATTAGAGGTCATCCATGTCTTTATGTCTGTAAGACAATCCTGCAGTTTAGCTAATTGGTGTGTGTCCTCTGGCTTCATGGATAGATAAAGCTGGGTATCATCTGCGTAACAATGAAAATTTAAGCAATACCGTCTAATAATACTGCCTAAGGGAAGCATGTATAAAGTGAATAAAATTGGTCCTAGCACAGAACCTTGTGGAACTCCATAATTAACTTTAGTCTGTGAAGAAGATTCCCCATTTACATGAACAAATTGTAATCTATTAGACAAATATGATTCAAACCACCGCAGTGCAGTGCCTTTAATACCTATGACATGCTCTAATCTCTGTAATAAAATTTTATGGTCAACAGTATCAAAAGCAGCACTGAGGTCTAACAGAACAAGCACAGAGATGAGTCCACTGTCTGAGGCCATAAGAAGATCATTTGTAACCTTCACTAATGCTGTTTCTGTACTATGATGAATTCTAAAACCTGACTGAAACTCTTCAAATAGACCATTCCTCTGCAGATGATCAGTTAGCTGTTTTACAACTACCCTTTCAAGAATTTTTGAGAGAAAAGGAAGGTTGGAGATTGGCCTATAATTAGCTAAGATAGCTGGGTCAAGTGATGGCTTTTTAAGCCACCTTAAAAGCCTGTGGTACATAGCCAACTAACAAAGATAGATTGATCATATTTAAGATCTAAGCATTAAATAATGGTAGGGCTTCCTTGAGCAGCCTGGTAGGAATGGGGTCTAATAAACATGTTGATGGTTTGGATGAAGTAACTAATGAAAATAACTCAGACAGAACAATCGGAGAGAAAGAGTCTAAAAAAATGCCGGCATCACTGAAAGCAGCCAAAGATAACGATACATCTTTGGGATGGTTATGAGTAATTTTTTCTCTAATAGTTAAAATTTTGTTAGCAAAGAAAGTCATGAAGTCATTACTAGTTAAAGTTAATGGAATACTCAGCTCAATAGAGCTCTGACTCTTTGTCAGCCTGGCTACAGTGCTGAAAAGAAACCTGGGGTTGTTCTTATTTTCTTCAATTAGTGATGAGTAGAAAGATGTCCTAGCTTTACGGGGGGCTTTTTTATAGAGCAACAGACTCTTTTTCCAGGCTAAGTGAAGATCTTCTAAATTAGTGAGACGCCATTTCCTCTCCAACTTACGGGTTATCTGCTTTAAGCTACGAGTTTGTGAGTTATACCACGGAGTCAGACACTTCTGATTTAAAGCTCTCTTTTTCAGAGGAGCTACAGCATTCAAAGTTGTCTTCAATGAGGATGTAAAACTATTGACGAGATACTCTATCTCCCTTACAGAGTTTAGGTAGCTACTCTGCACTGTGTTGGTATATGGCATTAGAGAACATAAAGAAGGAATCATATCCTTAAACCTAGTTACAGTGCTTTCTGAAAGACTTCTAATGTAATGAAACTTATTCCCCACTGCTGGGTAGTCCATCAGAGTAAATGTAAATGTTATTAAGAAATGATCAGACAAAAGGGAGTTTTCAGGGAATACTGTTAAGTCTTCTATTTCCATACCATAAGTCAGAACAAGATCTAAGATAGTCTTGTCCATACAAATTGGAAGTCCCAAAAACCAGTTTTATTTGTTATTATCTATCGTCCACCTGGTCGTTACTGTGAGTTTCTCTGTGAATTTTCAGACCTTTTGTCTGACTTAGTGCTTAGCTCAGATAAGATAATTATAGTGGGCGATTTTAACATCCACGCAGATGCTGAGAATGACAGCCTCAACACTGCATTTAATCTATTATTAGACTCTATTGGCTTTGCTCAAAATGTAAATGAGTCCACCCACCACTTTAATCATATCTTAGATCTTGTTCTGACTTATGGTATGGAAATAGAAGACTTAACAGTATTCCCTGAAAACTCCCTTCTGTCTGATCATTTCTTAATAACATTTACATTTACTCTGATGGACTACCCAGCAGTGGGGAATAAGTTTCATTACACTAGAAGTGTTTCAGAAAGCGCTGTAACTAGGTTTAAGGATATGATTCCTTCTTTATGTTCTCTAATGCCATATACCAACACAGTGCAGAGTAGCTACCTAAACTCTGTAAGTGAGATAGAGTATCTCGTCAATAGTTTTACATCCTCATTGAAGACAACTTTGGATGCTGTAGCTCCTCTGAAAAAGAGAGCTTTAAATCAGAAGTGCCTGACTCCGTGGTATAACTCACAAACTCGTAGCTTAAAGCAGATAACCCGTACGTTGGAGAGGAAATGGCGTCTCACTAATTTAGCAGATCTTCACTTAGCCTGGAAAAAGAGTCTGTTGCTCTATAAAAAAGCCCTCCGTAAAGCTAGGACATCTTTCTATTCATCACTAATTGAAGAAAATAAGAACAACCCCAGGTTTCTTTTCAGCACTGTAGCCAGGCTGACAAAGAGACAGGGCTCTATTGAGCCGAGTATTCCTTTAACTTTAACTAGTAATGACTTCATGACTTTCTTTGCTAACAAAATTTTAACTATTAGAGAAAAAATTACTCATAACCATCCCAAAGACGTATGGTTATCTTTGGCTGCTTTCAGTGATGCCGGTATTTGGTTAGACTCTTTCTCTCTGATTGTTCTGTCTGAGTTATTTTCATTAGTTACTTCCTCCAAACCATCAACATGTCTATTAGACCCCATTCCTACCAGGCTGCTCAAGGAAGCCCTACCATTATTTAATGCTTCGATCTTAAATATGATCAATCTATCTTTATTAGTTGGCTATGTACCACAGGCTTTTAAAGTGGCAGTAATTAAACCATTACTTAAAAAGCCATCACTTGACCCAGCTATCTTAGCTAATTATAGGCCAATCTCCAACCTTCCTTTTCTCTCAAAAATTCTTGAAAGGGTAGTTGTAAAACAGCTAACTGATCATCTGCAGAGGAATGGTCTATTTGAAGAGTTTCAGTCAGTCATATTTGTCTAATAGATTACAATTTGTTCATGTAAATGGGGAATCTTCTTCACAGACTAAAGTTAATTATGGACTTCCACAAGGTTCTGTGCTAGGACCAATTTTATTCACTTTATACATGCTTCCCTTAGGCAGTATTATTAGACGGTATTGCTTAAATTTTCATTGTTACGCAGATGATACCCAGCTTTATCTATCCATGAAGCCAGAGGACACACACCAATTAGCTAAACTGCAGGATTGTCTTACAGACATAAAGACATGGATGACCTCTAATTTCCTGCTAGTCAGACTTTAAGGACACGGACAGAAGATTTTAAGGACGCTGAAGTCAGACTTTAAAGACACAGGCGGAAGATTTTAAGGAAGATGAAGTCAGACTTTAAAGACAGGTGGAAGATTTTAAGGACGCTAAAGTCAGACTTTAAGGACACGGACAGACGATTTTAAGGACGCTGAAGTCAGACTTTAAAGACACAGGCGGAAGATTTTAAGGAAGATGAAGTCAGACTTTAAGGACACGGACAGAAGATTTTAAGGACGCTGAAGTCTGATTTTAAGGACACAGACAGAAGATTTTAAGGAAGATGAAGTCAGACTTTAAGGACACGGACAGAAGATTTTAAGGACGCTGAAGTCTGACTTTAAGGACACAGACAGAAGATTTTAAGGACACTGAAGTCTGACTTTAAAGACACAGGCAGAAGATTTTAAGGAAGATGAAGTCAGACTTTAAGGACGCAGACGGCAGATTTTAAGGACGCTGAAGTCTGACTTTAAGGACACGGACATAAGATTTTAAGGACGCTGAAGTCAGACTTTAAAGACACAGGCGGAAGATTTTAAGGAAGATGAAGGCAGACTTTAAGGACACGGGCAGAAGATTTTAAGGACGCTGAAGTCAGACTTTAAAGACAGAGACAGAAGATTTTAAGGACGCTGAAGTTAGACTTTAAAGACACAGGCGGAAGATTTTAAGGAAGATGAAGTCAGACTTTAAAGACAGGTGGAAGATTTTAAGGACGCTAAAGTCAGACTTTAAGGACACGGACAGACGATTTTAAGGACGCTGAAGTCAGACTTTAAAGACACAGGCGGAAGATTTTAAGGAAGATGAAGTCAGACTTTAAGGACACGGACAGAAGATTTTAAGGACGCTGAAGTCAGACTTTAAAGACACAGGCCGAAGATTTTAAGGACACTGACATCGGACTTTATGGACATGGAGGTAAAATCTTGAGGACACTGACGAACTTTATGGACACACTGTTGGATGCTGGTGAACACTGTCCATCAGTGATCTTGTGTTATGTTCTGAATGTGCAGGTTTTGTCCTCCTGTCCCTTTGCTTTGTAATGTGGTGTTAATGTAAATCATATTCTCACATTCTACCACCTGGTCCCAAAATGTTTTCAACATGACACCAAGAGCAGCTCACTCTCTCCCTACCCTTGAGCAAGGCAATATGTAAATATGAAAAACCAGTGCTTCCTGAACTAAGAAGCCCCGGCCTGCCAAGAAGAATATTTGATGAATTAAATCAATAGCTGAGAAGTGTTTAAAGAGCAGTGTGTGTGTGTGTGTGTGTGTGTGTGTGTGTGTGTGTGTGTGTGTGTGTGGACAGACGGTAGTTTGCCTTCAGGATGCTAGACCTAAGGCACTTTGGGAACTAGAGAACACCCAAAAATCATTTGTGACAAGGTCATGTTATCACGCAATGAGCATGTGAGCAGTGTGTGGACTCCAAAAGGACCCTTGAGTCTTTGGACTGCAATCTTCTGGTTTGTTTCCGGCTCCAAAAGAACCCTTGATTCTTTGGACCTCAGTCTTCTGGTTTGGTTCTGGCTCCAAAAGGACCCTCGAGACTTTGGACTGCAGTTTTCTGGTTTGGTTCCGGGTCCAAAAGGACCCTTGAGTCTTTGGACTACAGTCTTCTGGTTTGGTTCCAGCTCCAAAAGGACCCTCGATTCTTTGGACTGTAGTCTTCTGGTTTGTTTCCGTCTCCAAAAGGACCCTCGAGTCTTTGGACTGCAGTCTTCTGGTTTGTTTCCGTCTCCAAAAGGACCCTCGAGTCTTTGGACTGCAGTCTTCTGGTTTGTTTCCGTCTCCAAAAGGACCCTCGAGTCTTTGGACTGCAATCTTCTGGTTTGTTTCCGGCTCCAAAAGGACCCTCGAGTCTTTTGACTGCAGTCTTCTGGTTTGGTTCCGGCTCCAAAAGGACCCTCGAGTCTTTGGACTGCAGTCTTCTTGCTTGTGTCTTGTCAGCAGATTAGAGGTCTACAATGTATTTGTGGTGTTTCACACCTCGTGGAGTTCCTCTAAATATTTGATTATGAAATGTCAAGTGTGTGACTTGGTGCAGTAGATGTGTGTAGAGCAGGCCGTGGCAACTCTGAAAGAGTTACAAAGACCAGGAGCTGTGACTGGAGAGACTTTTGTCTGTTGCTTCGCTGGTCACAACTTCTTGGTGTCCATTATGTCACACCTTGACAATTTATCCAGTGTATGCCAACCATATTAAAAAACACTGGCATAAGTCCAATAAGTTAGCGGTAAGTTTTTTATAAGTTAAGAGTACAATGAAGCTCGCTGAAACACACTGAAGCTCACTGATGTACGTCCTAATAAGCTGAGCTCCTCAAAAAATTTTGGGCATGCTGAAAATACGTCCCGCACATGTGGACATAAGTTGTAGGTAATTTATGTGATTGTTGGCACACGTTTCTTGTAATTTACTCATAAGTCTAAATCGTCCATAAATGCAGGTCACTGATTGGCTGAACGCTGCGTCCTCATGCAAACAGACTGTTTCATTCACACTGAGTAAATTTGACCTATTCACTTCAGTCCAATTCACCATCACAGACGGACATGAATCCACAGAAAGCTCCTGATTATTGAAAACGACATCTGAAAATCCTTGTGGCTGGAAATGCAGCGTTTTAAAGGAAGTCTCTCTCTGTGTTTTTTCTGCTGTGGGTGCTTTTCTCAGAGGATGCCGGTGTCATGCTCTGAACACAGCACACAGCACTTCACGGTCGACTGGCACTTTGAAACTTTAAATCATCACAGCGTTTCATTATTCAGGTCTGTGATGACCTGATCAGGAAGCAGCCACTCAGCACTTTAAACATTTAAAGAGTCACAGCTCTCGATTCGTTCATGGCAGCGTTTCCTACAACTAGTCCACTCATCAGCATTCTGTACACAATGAAAATGGTCCACCAAGATAAAAATGAAAATAAAAAATAATATAATGTTAAGTTACTCCGTTTCTGAAATGCACCACACCGTGCAGCACCGACCCAAACCACTGGGTGTAAATGGGGCTGTCGGCATAGCTGGATAATCGTCAAGGTGTGACAGCTGCATTAATTTATTAGACATACGGCAGCACATGCCAGTTTTTTATACGGTCGCCATACACAGGCTAAATCATCAAGGTGTGACAGGACCTTAACAGACTGAGACATTCAGACCTGGTTCATGAGAGCTCGGACACTGGATGAAAACAACAATGAAACTGGAAGATATTTTCAGTTTGAGGAAGGTGGCGAAGGTCCAACTTTGTTGTCAGAGAAAGGTGAGGTACCAAAGTCCTCACATCACCACTGAAGCTGACTTGGGTGCAGACTGAAGAATGAAGGAGTCAACGACATTTGGTCAGACGATTTCAACGTCTCCAAAGTCTGACAGCGCTTTCAGGTTTTTCCCACCTCCTCTTTTCCCACCTGCCCTTTCCCACCTGCTGTTTCCCCACCTGCTGTTTCCCACCTGCTCTTTTCCCACCTGCTCTTTCCCACCTGCTGTTTCCCCACCTGCTGTTTCCCACCTCCTCTTTTCCCACCTGCCCTTTCCCACCTGCTGTTTCCCCACCTGCTCTTTTCCCACCTGCCCTTTCCCACCTGCTGTTTCCCACCTGCTCTTTTCCCATCTCCTCTTTTCCCACCTGCTCTTTTCCCATCTCCGCTTTTCCCACCTGCCCTGTTCCCAACTGGTTTTTCCCACCTCCTCTTTTCCCACCTGCCCTTTCCCACCTGCTGTTTCCCCACCTGCTGTTTCCCACCTGCTCTTTTCCCATCTCCTCTTTTCCCACCTCCTCTTTTCCCACCTGCCCTTTTCCCACCTCCTCTTTTCCCACCTGCTCTTTTCCCATCTCCTCTTTTCCCACCAGTTCTTTCCCACCTCCTCTTTTCCCACCTGCTCTTTTCCCATCTCCTCTTTTCCCACCTGCTCTTTTCCCATCTCCTCTTTTCCCACCTGCCCTGTTCCCAACTGGTTTTTCCCACCTCCTCTTTTCCTACCAGTTCTTTCCCACCTGCTCTATTCCCACCACGTCTGTGTCCATGTGTGTAGGCGTGTGTGTGTGTGTTTGTTTATGTGTGTCTGTCTGTGTGCCTCTGTGTGCCTGTGTGTGTGTGTTTGTTTGTGTTTGTCTGTGTGCTTCTGTGTGCCTGTGTGTGTGTGTTTCTGTGTGTGTGTCTGTGTGTGTGTTTGCATGTGTCTGTTTGTGTGTGTCTGTCTGTGTGTGCGTCTGTGTGTGTGTGTTTGCATGTGTCTGTTTGTGTGTGTCTGTCTGTGTGTGTGTTTGTCTGTCTGTGTGTGCATCTGTGTGTGTGTGTGCGTGTGTCTGTGTTTGCATGTCTGTTTGAGTGTGTCTGTGTGTGCGTCTGTGTGTGTGTGTGCGTGTGCGCGTGTGTGTCTGTGTGCTTGTGTGTGTGTGTGCATGTGTCTGTGTTTGCATGTCTGTGTGTGTCTGTGTGCTTGTGTGTATGTGTGCGTGTGTGTGTCTGTGTGTGTTCATGTGTCTGTGTGTGTGTGTGTGTGTGTGTGTGTTCATGTGTCTCCGCTCTCAGTTGTTTTGAGCTTTGATCTGATACGGTGCGACTCTTTTCCATGCTCGGTTATTAGTTTTTCGGGCTTTCATCTGAAACTGGGGAGTCTTCTCAGGGCTCAGCTCTTGGATTTTTAGACTTTGATCTGATATGGTTGTAATCTTTTCCAGGCTTGGCTCTTGATTTTTTTGGACTTTGATCTGATACGGCAGGGGTAGGCAACCTGTTCCAGAAAGAGCCATGAGGGTGCAGGTTTTCTTTGCAGCCACTGACTCCACCAGGTGATTTCACTGATTAACTGATTCCATCTGCTCAAAGTGATATTAATCAGTAAAATCACCTGGTGGAGTCAGTGGCTGCAAAGAAAACCTGCACCCTCATGGCTCTTTCTGGAACAGGTTGCCTACCCCTGTGATACGGGGTACTCTTCTCCAGGCTCGGCTCTCAGTTTTTTGGGCTTTGATCTGATATGGTGGGTCTCTTTTCTGGGCTCATCTCCTGGTCTTTAAAACTTTGATCTGATCTGGAGTACTCTTCTCTGGGATCGGCTCTCAGTTTTTTGGGGGCTTCGATCTGATACTTGGAACTGTTTTCCGGGCTCAGCTCTCGGTTTTTCTGGCACTGATCTGATACGTGGAACTCTTTTCTGGGCTCATCTCCTGGTCTTTGGAACTTTGATCTGATCCTCTTTTCTGGACTCTTCTTTCTTGTTTTGGACATTGTACGTTATCTCTCCAGGCCTTTCATTTTCCTGGCCTCACCGCTGTGTTGAAGCTCCCTGATGTTGTGATATCAGGTAAGTGGTAAACGGTGTTTGTTTGTTTGTTTGAAAAATGCTGACATTAATTGTGTCCTGATTGTGCCCAGGTCTTACAGGACTAGTCTCTTGTCCAAGTGCAGCTGTCGTCCTTGTGCAGTAGGAGACAGAAGAACAACAGCTTTCCACTGATGATCTTTTTCTCTCTCTCTTATAAAACATGATTTTGCCGAATGTGTCGTCCATGTCTGGTCCTCACAGAGTGTACGAGGGTGTGAACCCACTTTCTCTCCGACCGCAGGCCTCATGTTTAGACAAACGCGTCCACGCCAGTTTGGAGCACAGAGAATAACTACAGTTGCACCACATTGCTCCGAGTAGAAGATCAGGACCTGAATATTCTGGGAATTATAACGTCTGATGTTTTGTTTGTGCACGTGACCTGGGCACACTCCAGATCGGTCACTCTGTGTCACAGTGTTGACATTTCTAGCTGCTTTAAATCTGCTGATTTGTCAAAGTGGTCCAAAAATATCCAATTGATGCAAAACCCAGTAAGTACTTTTTTTCTAAATGGAGAAAAATGCAGTTGAAATGGAGATTTAAAGGAAACCATATTCGGAAATGAACAGACTTTCATCAATTCTGTTCAATTGCTGTCATATTTTGCACACTGATGGTCCCTGACAGCCAAGTACATGTTGGTCTCAACTAGAAATTTATGTTTTTGGAGATACTGGGTTTGGAATCTGAATCCTTCACTTACTTTGGTCATCACTGTATGACTTAGAATAAAAAGCCTGAGGAGGGCTATAGTACTCATAGTATTCACAGTACAGTATGCAGTACTCAGAATACTCACAGGCCTGAGGAGGGGCTTCAGGACTCACAGTACTCACAGTATTCACAGTACAGTATTCAGTACTCAGAGTACTCACAAGCCTGAGGAGGGGCTTCGGGACTCACAGTACTCACAGCATTCACAGTGCAGTATACAGTACTCAGAGTACTCACAAGCCTGAGGAGGGGCTTCAGCACTCACAGTACTCATAGTATTCACAGTACTCACAAACCTGAGGAGGGGCTTCAGTGTTCACAGTACTCAAAGGCTGAGGAGGGGCTTCAGGACTCACAGTACTCATAGTATTCACAGTGCAGTATACAGTACTCAGAGTACTCACAAGCCTGAGGAGGGGCTTCAGCACTCACAGTACTCATAGTATTCACAGTACTCACAAACCTGAGGAGGGGCTTCAGTGTTCACAGTACTCACAAGCCTGAGGAGGGGCTTCAGGACTCACAGTACTCATAGTATTCACAGGTACTCACAAGCCTGAGGAGGGGCTTCAGGACTCACAGTACTCATAGTATTCACAGTACTCACAAACCTGAGGAGGGGCTTCAGTGTTCACAATACTCACAGTATTCACAGTACAGTATTCAGTACTCAGAGTACTCACAACCCTGAGGAGGGGCTTCAGGACTCATAGTACTCTTAGTATTCACAGTACAGTATTCAGTACTCAGAGTACTCACAAGCCTGAGGAGGAGCTTCAGGACTCAGAGTACTCATAGTATTCACAGTACTCACAAACCTGAGGAGGGGCTTCAGTGTTCACAATACTCACAGTATTCACAGTACAGTATTCAGTACTCAGAGTACTCACAAGCCTGAGGAGGGGCTTCGGGACTCACAGTACTCACAGCATTCACAGTGCAGTATACAGTACTCAGAGTACTCACAAGCCTGAGGAGGGGCTTCAGCACTCACAGTACTCATAGTATTCACAGTACTCACAAACCTGAGGAGGGGCTTCAGTGTTCACAGTACTCAAAGGCTGAGGAGGGGCTTCAGGACTCACAGTACTCATAGTATTCACAGTGCAGTATACAGTACTCAGAGTACTCACAAGCCTGAGGAGGGGCTTCAGCACTCACAGTACTCATAGTATTCACAGTACTCACAAACCTGAGGAGGGGCTTCAGTGTTCACAGTACTCACAAGCCTGAGGAGGGGCTTCAGGACTCACAGTACTCATAGTATTCACAGTACTCACAAGCCTGAGGAGGGGCTTCAGGACTCACAGTACTCATAGTATTCACAGTACTCACAAACCTGAGGAGGGGCTTCAGTGTTCACAATACTCACAGTATTCACAGTACAGTATTCAGTACTCAGAGTACTCACAACCCTGAGGAGGGGCTTCAGGACTCATAGTACTCTTAGTATTCACAGTACAGTATTCAGTACTCAGAGTACTCACAAGCCTGAGGAGGAGCTTCGGGACTCAGAGTACTCATAGTATTCACAGTACTCACAAACCTGAGGAGGGGCTTCAGTGTTCACAATACTCACAGTATTCACAGTACAGTATTCAGTAATCAGAGTACTCACAAGCCTGAGGAAGGGCTTCAGAACTCACAGTACTCACATTATTCACAGTACAGTATTCAGTACTATTCAGTACTCAGAGTACTCACAAGCCTGAGGAGGGGCTTCGGGACTCACAGTACTCACAGCATTCACAGTGCAGTATTCAGTACTCAGAGTACTCACAACCCTGAGGAGGGGCTTCAGGACTCAGTACTCAATCAATCAATCAATCAATTTTATTTATATAGCGCCAAATCACAACAAACAGTTGCCCCAAGGCGCTTTATTTTGTAAGGCAAGGCCATACAATAACTACGTAAAAACCCCAACGGACAAAACGACCCCCTGTGAGCAAGCACTTGGCGACAGTGGGAAGGAAAAACTCCCTTTTAACAGGAAGAAACCTCCAGCAGAACCAGGCTCAGGGAGGGGCAGTCTTCTGCTGGGACTGGTTGGGGCTGAGGGAGAGAACCAGGAAAAAGACATGCTGTGGAGGGGAGCAGAGATCAATCACTAATGATTAAATGCAGAGTGGTGCATACAGAGCAAAAGGAGAAAGAAACACTCAGTGCATCATGGGAACCCCCCAGCAGTCTAAGTCTATAGCAGCATAACTAAGGGATGGTTCAGGGTCACCTGATCCAGCCCTAACTATAAGCTTTAGCAAAAAGGAAAGTTTTAAGCCTAATCTTAAAAGTAGAGAGGGTGTCTGTCTCCCTGATCTGAATTGGGAGCTGGTTCCACAGGAGAGGAGCCTGAAAGCTGAAGGCTCTGCCTCCCATTCTACTCTTACAAACCCTAGGAACTACAAGTAAGCCTGCAGTCTGAGAGCGAAGCGCTCTATTGGGGTGATATGGTACTATGAGGTCCCTAAGATAAGATGGGACCTGATTATTCAAAACCTTATAAGTAAGAAGAAGAATTTTAAATTCTATTCTAGAATTAACAGGAAGCCAATGAAGAGAGGCCAATATGGGTGAGATATGCTCTCTCCTTCTAGTCCCCGTCAGTACTCTAGCTGCAGCATTTTGAATTAACTGAAGGCTTTTTAGGGAACTTTTAGGACAACCTGATAATAATGAATTACAATAGTCCAGCCTAGAGGAAATAAATGCATGAATTAGTTTTTCAGCATCACTCTGAGACAAGACCTTTCTGATTTTAGAGATATTGCGTAAATGCAAAAAAGCAGTCCTACATATTTGTTTAATATGCGCTTTGAATGACATATCCTGATCAAAAATGACTCCAAGATTTCTCACAGTATTACTAGAGGTCAGGGTAATGCCATCCAGAGTAAGGATCTGGTTAGACACCATGTTTCTAAGATTTGTGGGGCCAAGTACAATAACTTCAGTTTTATCTGAGTTTAAAAGCAGGAAATTAGAGGTCATCCATGTCTTTATGTCTGTAAGACAATCCTGCAGTTTAGCTAATTGGTGTGTCCTCTGGCTTCATGGATAGATAAAGCTGGGTATCATCTGCGTAACAATGAAAATTTAAGCAATGCCGTCTAATAATACTGCCTAAGGGAAGCATATATAAAGTGAATAAAATTGGTCCTAGCACAGAACCTTGTGGAACTCCATAATTAACCTTAGTCTGTGAAGAAGATTCCCCATTTACATGAACAAATTGTAATCTATTAGACAAATATGATTCAAACCACCGCAGCGCAGTGCCTTTAATACCTATGGCATGCTCTAATCTCTGTAATAAAATTTTATGGTCAACAGTATCAAAAGCAGCACTGAGGTCTAACAGAACAAGCACAGAGATGAGTCCACTGTCTGAGGCCATAAGAAGATCATTTGTAACCTTCACTAATGCTGTTTCTGTACTATGATGAATTCTAAAACCTGACTGAAACTCTTCAAATAGACCATTCCTCTGCAGATGATCAGTTAGCTGTTTTACAACTACCCTTTCAAGAATTTTTGAGAGAAAAGGAAGGTTGGAGATTGGCCTATAATTAGCTAAGATAGCTGGGTCAAGTGATGGCTTTTTAAGTAATGGTTTAATTACTGCCACCTTAAAAGCCTGTGGTACATAGCCAACTAACAAAGATAGATTGATCATATTTAAGATCGAAGCATTAAATAATGGTAGGGCTTCCTTGAGCAGCCTGGTAGGAATGGGGTCTAATAAACATGTTGATGGTTTGGATGAAGTAACTAATGAAAATAACTCAGACAGAACAATTGGAGAGAAAGAGTCTAACCAAATACCGGCATCACTGAAAGCAGCCAAAGACAACGATACGTCTTTGGGATGGTTATGAGTAATTTTTTTTCCCCACTGCTGGGTAGTCCATCAGAGTAAATGTAAATGTTATTAAGAAATGATCAGACAGAAGGGAGTTTTCAGGGAATACTGTTAAGTCTTCTATTTCCATACCATAAGTCAGAACAAGATCTAAGATATGATTAAAGTGGTGGGTGGACTCATTTACTTTTTGAGCAAAGCCGATAGAGTCTAATAATAGATTAAATGCAGTGTTGAGGCTGTCATTCTCAGCATCTATGTGGATGTTAAAATCGCCCACTATAATTATCTTATCTGAGCTAAGCACTAAGTCAGACAAAAGGTCTGAAAATTCACAGAGAAACTCACAGTAACGACCAGGTGGACGATAGATAATAACAAATAAAACTGGTTTTTGGGACTTCCAATTTGGATGGACAAGACTAAGAGTCAAGCTTTCAAATGAATTAAAGCTCTGTCTGGGTTTTTGATTAATTAATAAGCTGGAATGGAAGATTGCTGCTAATCCTCCTCCTCGGCCCGTGCTACGAGCATTCTGACAGTTAGTGTGACTCGGGGGTGTTGACTCATTTAAACTAACATATTCATCCTGCTGTAACCAGGTTTCTGTTAGGCAGAATAAATCAATATGTTGATCAATTATTATATCATTTACCAACAGGGACTTAGAAGAGAGAGACCTAATGTTTAATAGACCACATTTAACTGTTTTAGTCTGTGGTGCAGTTGAAGGTGCTATATTATTTTTTCATTTTGAATTTTTATGCTTAAATAGATTTTTGCTGGTTATTGGTGGTCTGGGAGCAGGCACCGTCTCTACGGGGATGGGGTAATGAGGGGATGGCAGGGGGAGAGAAGCTGCAGAGACGTGTGTAAGACTACAACTCTGCTTCCTGGTCCTGGTACTCACAGTATTCAAAGTACAGTATTCAGTACTCAGAGTATTCACAGTACTCACAAGCCTGAGGAGGGGCTTCAGGACTCACAGTACTCATAGTATTCACAGTACAGTATTCAGTACTCAGAATACTCACAGGCCTGAGGAGGAGCTTCAGGACTCACAGTACTCATAGTATTCACAGTACTCACAAACCTGAGAAGGGGCTTCAGTGTTCACAGTACTCACAAGCCTGAGGAGGGGCTTCAGGATTTACAGTACTCATATTATTCACAGTACTCACAAACCTGAGGAGGGGCTTCAGTGTTCACAGTACTCACAGTATTCACAGTACAGTATTCAGTACACAGAGTACTCACAAGCCTGAGGAGGGGCTTCAGGATGCACAGTACTCACAGTATTCACAGTACAGTATTCTGTACTCAGAGTACTCACAAGCCTGATGAGGGGCTTCAGGATTCACTTTACTCATAGTATTATCAGTAGAGTATTCAGTACTCAGAGTACTCACAAGCCTGAGCAGGGGCTTCAGGACTCACAGTACTCATAGTATTCACAGTACAGTATTCAGTACTCATAGTACTCACAACAGTGAGGAGGGGCTTCAGGACTCACAGTACTCACAGTATTGACAGTACAGTATTCAGTACTCAGAGTACTCACAAGCCTGAGGAGGGGCTTCAGCACTCACAGTACTCACAGTATTCAGTACTCAGAGTACTCACAAGCCTGATGAGGGGCTTCAGGATTCACAGTACTCATAATATTATCAGTACAGTATTCAGTACTCAGGATACTCACAAGCCTGAGGAGGGGCTTCAGGACTCACAGTACTCATAGTATTCACAGTACAGTATTCAGTACTATTCAGTACTCAGAGTACTCACAAACCTGAGGAGAGGCTTCAGTGTTCACAGTACTCTCAAGCCTGAGGAGGGGCTTCAGGACTCACAGTATTCACAGTACAGTATTCAGTACTAAGAGTACTCACAACCCTGAGGAGGGGCTTCAGGACTCACAGTACTCATAGTATTCACAGTACAGTATTCAGTACTCACAGTACTCACAAGCCTGAGTAGGGGCTTCAGTACTCACAGTACTCACAGTATTCAAAGTACAGTATTCAGTACTCAGAGTACTCACAAGCCTGAGGAGGGGCTTCAGGACTCACAGTACTCATAGTATTCACAGTACAGTATTCAGTACTCAGAATACTCACAAGCCTGAGGAGGAGATTCAGGACTCACAGTACTCATAGTATTCACAGTACTCACAAACCTGAGGAGGGGCTTCAGTGTTCACAGTACTCAAAAGCCTGAGGAGGGGCTTCAGGACTCACAGTACTCATAGTATTCACAGTACTCACAAACCTGAGGAGGGGCTTCAGTGTTCACAGTACTCACAAGCCTGAGGACGGGCTTCAGGATGCACAGTACTCACAGTATTCACAGTACAGTATTCAGTACTCAGAGTACTCACAAGCCTGAGGAGGGGCTTCAGCACTCACAGTACTCATAGTATTCACAGTACTCACAAACCTGAGGAGGGGCTTCAGTGTTCACAGTACTCACAGTACTCACAGTACAGTATTCAGTACTCAGAGTACTCACAAACCTGAGGAGGGGCTTCAGTGTTCACACTACTCACAAGCCTGAGGAGAAGCTTCAGGACTCACAGTATTCACAGTACAGTATTCAGTACTCAGAGTACTCAAAAGCCTGAGGAGGGGCTTCAGGATGCACAGTACTCACAGTATTCACAGTACAGTATTCTGTACTCAGAGTACTCACAAGCCTGAGCGGGGGCTTCAGGACTCACAGTACTCACAGTATTCAGTACTTAGAGTACTCACAAGCCTGATGAGGGGCTTCAGGATTCACAGTACTCATAATATTATCAGTACAGTATTCAGTACTCAGGATACTCACAAGCCTGAGGAGGGGCTTCAGGACTCACAGTACTCATAGTATTCACAGTACAGTATTCAGTACTATTCAGTACTCAGAGTACTCACAAACCTGAGGAGAGGCTTCAGTGTTCACAGTACTCTCAAGCCTGAGGAGGGGCTTCAGGACTCACAGTATTCACAGTACAGTATTCAGTACTAAGAGTACTCACAACCCTGAGGAGGGGCTTCAGGACTCACAGTACTCATAGTATTCACAGTACAGTATTCAGTACTCACAGTACTCACAAGCCTGAGGAGGGGCTTCAGGACTCACAGTACTCAGTATTCACAGTACAGTATTCAGTACTCAGAATACTCACAAGCCTGAGGAGGAGATTCAGGACTCACAGTACTCATAGTATTCACAGTACTCACAAACCTGAGGAGGGGCCTCAGTGTTCACAGTACTCACAAGCCTGAGGAGGGGCTTCAGGACTCACAGTACTCATAGTATTCACAGTACTCACAAACCTGAGGAGGGGCTTCAGTGTTCACAGTACTCACAGTATTCACAGTACAGTATTCAGTACTCAGAGTACTCACAAACCTGAGGAGGGGCTTCAGTGTTCACAGTACTCTCAAGCCTGAGGAGGGGCTTCAGGACTCACAGTATTCACAGTACAGTATTCAGTACTAAGCGTACTCACAACCCTGAGGAGGGGCTTCAGGACTCACAGTACTCACAGTATTCAAAGTACAGTATTCAGTACTCAGAATACTCAAGCCTGAGGAGGAGATTCAGGACTCACAGTACTCATAGTATTCACAGTACTCACAAACCTGAGGAGGGGCTTCAGTGTTCACAGTACTCACAAGCCTGAGGAGGGGCTTCAGGACTCACAGTACTCATAGTATTCACAGTACTCACAAACCTGAGGAGGGGCTTCAGTGTTCACAGTACTCACAGTATTAACAGTACAGTATTCAGTACTCAGAGTACTCACAAACCTGAGGAGGGGCTTCAGTGTTCACAGTACTCACAGTATTAACAGTACAGTATTCAGTGTTCACAGTACTCTCAAGCCTGAGGAGGGGCTTCAGGACTCACAGTATTCACAGTACAGTATTCAGTACTAAGCGTACTCACAACCCTGAGGAGGGGCTTCAGGACTCACAGTACTCATAGTATTCACAGTACAGTATTCAGTACTCAGAATACTCACAAGCCTGAGGAGGAGCTTCAGGACTCACAGTACTCATAGTATTCACAGTACTCACAAGCCTGAGGAGGGGCTTCAGGACTCACAGTATTCAAAGTACAGTATTCAGTACTCAGAGTACTCACAAGCCTGAGGAGGGGCTTGAGGACTCACAGTACTCATAGTATTCACAGTACAGTATTCAGTACTCAGAATACTCACAAGCCTGAGGAGGGGCTTCAGGACTCACAGTACTCATAGTATTCACAGTACTCACAAACCTGAGGAGGGGCTTCAGTGGTCACAGTACTCACAGTATTCACAGTACAGTTTTCAGTACTCAGAGTACTCACAAGCCTGAGGAGGGGCTTCAGGATGCACAGTACTCACAGTATTTACAGTACAGTATTCTGTACTCAGAGTACTCGCAAGCCTGAGGAGGGGCTTCAGGACTCACAGTACTCACCGTATTCACAGTACAGTATTCAGTACTCACAGTACTCACAAACCTGAGGAGGGGCTTCAGTGTTCACAGTACTCACAAACCTGAGAACGGGCTTCAATACTCACAGTACTCACAGACCTGAGAATGGGTTTCAGTACTCATGGTACTCACAAACCTGAGAACAGGCTTCAATACTCACAGTACTCAGTACTCACAAACATGAGAATGGGCTTCAGTACTCACAAACCTGAGGAGGGGCTTCAGTGTTCACAGTACTCACAAACCTGAGAACGGGCTTCAATACTCACAGTACTCAGTACTCACAAACATGAGAATGGGCTTCAGTACTCACTGTACTCACAAACCTGAGAACAGGCTTCAATACTCACAGAACTCACATTACTCACAGTACTCCCAAACCTGAGAAGGGGCTTCAGTACTCACTTGTCGGTTGAAGACGATTCCATGTTGCTCTAAAAGTCAGAAGAAAGACAGATTCAGATTCTTCACAGTCACTCACTTCAAAGCTTTGTTCTCATTGGGTATGTGGATGTAGTATGTTGCACATTTTATGTGGATGTAGTATCTTTTTTTTTGTGATGTGCCGGTATGCAGGCTGCTGAAATTAATTGTCTAAGTCTAAGTCATTGTGATGTCATCACTGTGGGTCTACAGCATCATGTGGAGTTCTGTCCAAGAAGTGCTTTGTGATGTCACAAAGATGTCCTCCTGAAAAGGAAGTGCTGCCCTGTGGAGATGGAGTGCAGCATCCAGGAGGACAGAGACACAACAAGCCTACTTCATTTGAAATTCAAATCAGGCTCCTGGAGCGTGTGTGTGTGTCCCAATGCAAACAGACTTACAACATACAGACACAAACTTCCAGTATGCAAATAACAAAGCATGCAAATGTGTCGTCAGCCACCATCTGAAAATCTCATCCTGTCTTTCACATTGAACAGGTTCTTCTCTGAATCCAGTTTGGACTGAGATCACAAAGTCCCTGCCATCCTGCAGCAGATCCTCAGATGTGTAACAGAGGAGGAACAACCCCAAATCTGACAGTAACTAAAAGCCTGCATTGGCTCTGATGTGTCCTCTGACGTCTGGAATCCAGTGACTGCAGATCCCACAAGCCTCAAGTGTTTCAGGACTTTGTAGTCAGCTTCAGTCAAACTGTGCATTTTCTCCTGCCACACCCACAGAAGCCTATAACTCTGTCGGAACTGTCTGGACATCTTGACGGCTTCCCTCACTCATCTGGTCAATCAGAGGATCTACCTGACACAGAGTTCCTTGACAGTACCTTCTTGTTTGACTGATGTAAACGAATTCCACGACACTTTCAATGATGTGGAAATGTTCATGTGTTCACCAACTTATGTCAAGAAAACTAACTGTAAAAGTGATGATTTAATCATAATATAGAGAATAAGAGAGAGAGAATAATAGAGCTGATCCTCGGCATTCAGAGACCATCGACCCTCAGACACTGAGTTGATCCTCTGCATTCAGAGACCACAGACCCTCAGACACTGAGATGATCCTCTGCATTCAGAGACCACAGAACCCCTACACCGAGCTGATCCTCTGCATTCAGAGACCACCGACCCTCAGACACTGAGCTGATCCTCTGCATTCAGAGACCACAGACCCTCAGACACTGAGATGATCCTCTGCTTTCAGAGACCACCGACCCTCAGACACCGAGCTGATCCTCTGCTTTCAGAGACCACCGACCCTCAGACACTGAGCTGATCCTCTGCATTCAGAGACCACCGACCCTCAGACACCGAGCTGATCCTCTGCATTCAGAGACCACAGACCCTCAGACACCGAGCTGATCCTCTGCATTCAGAGACCACTGACCCTCAGACACCGAGCTGATCCTCTACATTCAGAGACCACAGACCCTCAGACACCAAGCTGATCCTCTGCATTCAGAGACCACAGACCCTCAGACACTGAGATGATCCTCTGCATTCAGAGACCACAGACCTCAGACACTGAGCTGATCCTCTGCATTCAGAGAACACAGACCCTCAGACGCCAAGCTGATGCTCTGCATTCAGACACCACTGACCTCAGACACTGAGCTGATTCTCTGCATTCAGAGACCACCGACCTCAGACACTGAGCTGATCCTCAGCATTCAGAGACCACCAACCTCAGACACCGAGCTGATCCTCAGCATTCAGAGACCACCGACCTCAGACACTGAGCTGATCCTCAGCATTCAGAGACCACCAACCTCAGACACCGAGCTGATCCTCTGCATTCAGAGACCACCGACCTCAGACATTGAGCTGATCCTCTGCATTCAGAGACCACCGACCTCAGACATTGAGCTGATCCTCTGCATTCAGAGACCACCGACCCTCAGACACAGAGATGATCCTCTGCATTCAGAGACCACAGACCCTCAGATACTGAGATGATCCTCTGCATTCAGAGACACCCAGGAACTGCTTGCGTCATCTAACTTGAGGCTCCACAAAATAGCCTCAAACAGCCCAAATGTCATGAAAGCATTTCCCAAGGAAGACTTGGCAAGCAGGCTCAAGGACATAGACTTCAACACCGAGTTTCTTCCAATGCAGAGATGTTTAGGAGTATGCTGGGACATTGAAAAGGACACCTTTACATTCAAGGTCTCCCAAACCGATAAGCCTTACACAAAAAGAGGTGTTTTGTCCACTATCAACAGTCTTTTTGATCTGCTGGGAACTCAGTCACAAAAATGGCAGACCTTCCCACAGAGCGCCTTAGTACCGAGCCGTCATTCTCATATGTTGGCATTGATGTGATGAAACTGACCATGGCCCACCATGGTCAGTTTCTTCTCATTCCAGACGGGGTGGACTTGCTAGCAGCAAACAATAGGCAGTGATTTTCACCTGCATGAACACAAGAGCAGTTCACCGAGAGGTCATAGAGGGAATGGACACATCCTATCAATGTGCTCCGCAGGTTCTTTTCAGTCAGGGGACCCGTGAAGCAGTTGAGATCAGACTGTGGGACTAATTTCACAGGGGCATGTAGCGAGCTCGGTTTTGACAAGATCCTTGGTGACACAAACGTGAAATCATTCCTAAATGATAGTGGGTGCACTTGGGTCTTTAATCCTCTGCACTCATCACACATGGGGGGTAGTTGGGAGCGGATGATAGGGGTTGCATGCAAGATCCTAGACTCCCAGCTAGCTCAACTTGGTTCCAGGCCCCTCACGCACGATGTCCTGATCACCTTCTTGGCAGAGGTGGCCGCTATCATCAACGCACGGCCACTGGTTCCAGTGTCTAGCGATCCAGACTACCCATTCATTCTCACTCCAGCCACGCTTCTCACGTAAAAGGCTGGAGCACCTCCAACACCTCAGGGTGACTTTAAGGAGAAGGGCCTCTACAGACAGCAAGGGAAAAGAGTTCAAACTTTGGCCGACTCCTTCTGGCATCGATGGCGGACGCTACAACACCGTCACAAGTGGCATTCCATCAGACTCAACCTTCAACAGGGGGATGTGGTCCTCCTGAAAGATCCCCTTGTGAAGAGAAACCAGTGGCCAATGGAAGTGGTTGCAAAGGTTCATTCAAGCAGTGATGGACTTGTTAGAAAGGTAGAAGTTAAGTTAGTGAAAGATGGTAAGGCTACAGTTTACTTGGGACCAGTTACAAATGTTGTTCTCCTTGTGTCAGATGCTGTGCAACAAGTTTAGTTTTGAAGTATAAGTGTGACATCTTACGGATGTTAGGCGGGGAGTGTTCTGGCTCCATTTTGGTGTTACATAGGTTCATACAGCCTTTATTTGTTCTTTGCAATATTTTTGCATCGTCCGTTTTATTTTGGCATCATACGGGAAGTGGTGTCGCATGTCACTTTCTCTCTAATGAGAAGAAACAAAAGACTGGCTGCACCTGTCGTGCTGTGTTTTAAGCCAGCACAGCCTGTAAATTAGTAGGAATTACATATTTTTTCATCATATGTTTAGTACTAACTGCCATGTGCTGTTTTGTGAGTAATGCAACCAAAAAATAGATGTTTTACCAGACATTAGGGTAGACGCTAATTAGCCGTTCGCTAGCGGCTGACATTAGCGCGTTAACCTTCTTTGGCTGCTGTTTACTGTGTAAATTTAGGGGTTATTATTAGGTCCGATGTTTTATTGCTCATATTATATATTGTTAAAAATGTTGTTTTACACATCAGCTCATACATACTATTCTGTGTCCTTTATTTTCAGTTTAACCATTCACTCATTTGTTCATTCAGCCATGCCATGCATCCATCAAATAAACATCAAAAAGGGAACAAAGGTGTGGTTTTTGAGATGATAGTCATCTACATGCCTAGTTAAGTGTGAGGGCAGGACACTCTGCATTCAAAGACCACAGACCTCAGACACCGAGCTGATCCTCTGCATTCAGAGACCGCAGACCTCACACACTGACCTGATGCTCTGCATTCAGAGACCACCGACCCTCAGTCACTGAGCTTATCCGCAGCATTCAGAGACCACCAAACTCAGACACCAAGCTGATCCTCTGCATTCAGAGACCACAGACCCTCAGAGACTGACCTTATCCTCTGCATTAAAAGACCACAGACCCTCAGACACTGAGATGATCCTCTGCATTCAGAGACCATAGACGCTCAGACACTGAGCTGATCCTCTGCATTCAGTGACCATAGACCCTCAGACACTGAGCAGATCCTCTGCATTCAGAGACCATAGACGCTCAGACACTGAGCTGATCCTCTGCATTCAGAGAACACAGACCCTCAGACACTGAGCTGATCCTCTGCATTCAGAGACCATAGACCATCAGACACTGAGCTGATCCTATGTATTCAGAGAACACAGACCCTCAGACACTGAGCTGATCCTCCGCATTCAGAGACTACCGACCTCAGACAATGAGATGATGCTCTGCATTTAAAGACCACAGAAATCAGACACTGAGATGATGCTCTGCATTCAGAGACCACCGACCCTCAGACACTGAGCTGATCCTCTGCATTCAGAGTTTGAATTTGGTAAGATTGTAATTCACGTCGGCAGTAATGACACCCGGTTACGCCAATCGGAGGTCACTAAAATTAACATTAAATCAGTGTGTAACTTTGCAAAAACAATGTCGGACTCTGTAGTTTTCTCTGGGCCCCTCCCCAATCGGACCGGGAGTGACATGTTTAGCCGCATGTTCTCCTTGAATTGCTGGCTGTCTGAGTGGTGTCCAAAAAATGAGGTGGGCTTCATAGATAATTGGCAAAGCTTCTGGGGAAAACCTGGTCTTGTTAGGAGAGACGGCATCCATCCCACTTTGGATGGAGCAGCTCTCATTTCTAGAAATCTGGCCAATTTTCTTAAATCTTCCAAACCGTGACTATCCAGGGTTGGGACCAGGAAGCAGAGTTGTAGTCTTACACACCTCTCTGCAGCTTCTCTCCCCCTGCCATCCCCTCATTACCCCATCCCCGTAGAGACGGTGCCTGCTCCCAGACTACCAATAACCAGCAAAAATCTATTTAAGCATAAAAATTCAAAAAGAAAAAATAATATAGCACCTTCAACTGCACCACAGACTAAAACAGTTAAATGTGGTCTATTAAACATTAGGTTTCTCTCTTCTAAGTCCCTGTTGGTAAATGATATAATAATTGATCAACATATTGATTTATTCTGCCTAACAGAAACTTGGTTACAGCAGGATGAATATGTTAGTTTAAATGAGTCAACACCCCCGAGTCACACTAACTGTCAGAATGCTCGTAGCACGGGCCGAGGAGGAGGATTAGCAGCAATCTTCCATTCCAGCTTATTAATTAATCAAAAACCCAGACAGAGCTTTAATTCATTTGAAAGCTTGACTCTTAGTCTTGTCCATCCAAATTGGAAGTCCCAAAAACCAGTTTTATTTGTTATTATCTATCGTCCACCTGGTCGTTACTGTGAGTTTCTCTGTGAATTTTCAGACCTTTTGTCTGACTTAGTGCTTAGCTCAGATAAGATAATTATAGTGGGCGATTTTAACATCCACACAGATGCTGAGAATGACAGCCTCAACACTGCATTTAATCTATTATTAGACTCTATTGGCTTTGCTCAAAAAGTAAATGAGTCCACCCACCACTTTAATCATATCTTAGATCTTGTTCTGACTTATGGTATGGAAATAGAAGACTTAACAGTATTCCCTGAAAACTCCCTTCTGTCTGATCATTTCTTAACATTTACATTTACTCTGATGGACTATCAATCAATCAATCAATCAACTTTTTTCTTATATAGCGCCAAATCACAACAAACAGTTGCCCCAAGGCGCTCCACATTGTAAGGCAAGGCCATACAATAATTATGAAAAACCCCAACGGTCAAAACGACCCCCTATGAGCAAGCACTTGGCCACAGTGGGAAGGAAAAACTCCCTTTTAACAGGAAGAAACCTCCAGCAGAACCAGGCTCAGGGAGGGGCAGTCTTCTGCTGAGACTGGTTGGGGCTGAGGGAAAGAACCAGGAAAAAGACATGCCGAGAAGGGGGGCAGAGATCGATCACTAATGATTAAATGCAGAGTGATGCATACGGAGCAAAAAGAGAAAGAAACAGTGCATCATGGGAACCCCCCCCACAGTCTACATCTAAAGCAACATAACCAAGGGATGGTCCAGGGTCACCCGATCCAGCCCTAACTATAAGCCTTAGCGAAAAGGAAAGTTTTAAGCCTAATCTTAAAAGTAGAGAGGGTATCTGTCTCCCTGATCTGAATTGGGAGCTGGTTCCACAGGAGAGGAGCCTGAAAGCTGAAGGCTCTGCCTCCCATTCTACTCTTACAAACCCTAGGAACCACAAGTAAGCCCGCAGTCTGAGAGCGAAGCGCTCTAATGGGGTAATATGGTACTACGAGGTCCCTAAGATAAGATGACCAGCAGTGGGGAATAAGTTTCATTACACTAGAAGTCTTTCAGAAAGCGCTGTAACTAGGTTTAAGGATATGATTCCTTCTTTATGTTCTCTAATGCCATATACCAACACAGTGCAGAGTAGCTACCTAAACTCTGTAAGGGAGATAGAGTATCTTGTCAATAGTTTTACATCCTCATTGAAGACAACTTTGGATGCTGTAGCTCCTCTGAAAAAGAGAGCTTTAAATCAGAAGTGTCTGACTCCGTGGTATAACTCACAAACTCGTAGCTTAAAGCAGATAACCCGTAAGTTGGAGAGGAAATGGCGTCTCACTAATTCAGAAGATCTTCACTTAGCCTGGAAAAAGAGTCTGTTGCTCTATAAAAAAGCCCTCCGTAAAGCTAGGACATCTTTCTACTCATCACTAATTGAAGAAAATAAGAACAACCCCAGGTTTCTTTTCAGCACTGTAGCCAGGCTGACAAAGAGTCAGAGCTCTATTGAGCTGAGTATTCCATTAACTTTAACTAGTAATGACTTCATGACTTTCTTTGCTAACAAAATTTTAACTATTAGAGAAAAAATTACTCATAACCATCCCAAAGATGTATTGTTATCTTTGGCTGCTTTCAGTGATGCCGGTATTTGGTTAGACTCTTTCTCTCCGATTGTTCTGAGTTATTTTCATTAGTTACTTCATCCAAACCATCAACATGTTTATTAGACCCCATTCCTACCAGGCTGCTCAAGGAAGCCCTACCATTATTTAATGCTTCGATCTTAAATATGATCAATCTATCTTTGTTAGTTGGCTATGTACCACAGGCTTTTAAGGTGGCAGTAATTAAACCATTACTTAAAAAGCCATCACTTGACCCAGCTATCTTAGCTAATTATAGGCCAATCTCCAACCTTCCTTTTCTCTCAAAAATTCTTGAAAGGGTAGTTGTAAAACAGCTAACTGATCATCTGCAGAGGAATGGTCTATTTGAAGAGTTTCAGTCAGGTTTTAGAATTCATCATAGTACAGAAACAGCATTAGTGAAGGTTAAAAATGATCTTCTTATGGCCTCAGACAGTGGACTCATCTCTGTGCTTGTTCTGTTAGACCTCAGTGCTGCTTTTGATACTGTTGACCATAAACTTTTATTACAGAGATTAGAGCATGCCATAGGTATTAAAGGCACTGCGCTGCGGTGGTTTGAATCATATTTGTCTAATAGATTACAATTTGTTCATGTAAATGGGGAATCTTCTTCACAGACTAAAGTTAATTATGGAGTTCCACAAGGTTCTGTGCTAGGACCAATTTTATTCACTTTATACATGCTTCCCTTAGGCAGTATTATTAGACGATATTGCTTAAATTTTCATTGTTACGCAGATGATACCCAGCTTTATCTATCCATGAAGCCAGAGGACACACACCAATTAGCTAAACTGCAGGATTGTCTTACAGACAAAGACATGGATGACCTCTAATTTCCTGCTTTTAAACTCAGATAAAACTGAAGTTATTGTACTTGGCCCCACAAATCTTAGAAACATGGTGTCTAACCAGATCCTTACTCTGGATGGCATTACCCTGACCTCTAGTAATACTGTGAGAAATCTTGGAGTCATTTTTGATCAGGATATGTCATTCAAAGCGCATATTAAACAAATATGTAGGACTGCTTTTTTGCATTTACGCAATATCTCTAAAATCAGAAAGGTCTTGTCTCAGAGTGATGCTGAAAAACTAATTCATGCATTTATTTCCTCTAGGCTGGACTATTGTAATTCATTATTATCAGGTTGTCCTAAAAGTTCCCTAAAAAGCCTTCAGTTAATTCAAAATGCTGCAGCTAGAGTACTGACGGGGACTAGAAGGAGAGAGCATATCTCACCCATATTGGCTTCTCTTCATTGGCTTCCTGTTAATTCTAGAATAGAATTTAAAATTCTTCTTCTTACTTATAAGGTCCCATCTTATCTTAGGGACATCATAGTACCATATCACCCCAATAGAGCGCTTCGCTCTCAGACTGCAGGCTTACTTGTAGTTCCTAGGGTTTGTAAGAGTAGAATGGGAGGCAGAGCCTTCGGCTTTCAGGCTCCTCTCCTGTGGAACCAGCTCCCAATTCAGATCAGGGAGACAGACACCCTCTCTACTTTTAAGATTAGGCTTAAAACTTTCCTTTTTGCTAAAGCTTATAGTTAGGGCTGGATCAGGTGACCCTGAACCATCCCTTAGTTATGCTGCTATAGACTTAGACTGCTGGGGGGTTCCCATGATGCACTGTTTCTTTCTCTTTTTGCTCTGTATGCACCACTCTGCATTTAATCATTAGTGATCGATCTCTGCTCCCCTCCACAGCATGTCTTTTTCCTGGTTCTCTCCCTCAGCCCCAACCAGTCCCAGCAGAAGACTGCCCCTCCCTGAGCCTGGTTCTGCTGGAAGTTTCTTCCTGTTAAAAGGGAGTTTTTCCTTCCCACTGTAGCCAAGTGCTTGCTCACAGGGGGTCGTTTTGACCGTTGGGGTTTTACATAATTATTGTATGGCCTTGCCTTACAATATAAAGCGCCTTGGGGCAACTGTTTGTTGTGATTTGGCGCTATATAAAAAAATTGATTGATTGATTGATTCATAGACCACAGGACCTCAGACACTGAGCTGATGCTCTGCATTCAGAGATCACCATCCCTCAGACACGAGCTGATCCTCTGCATTCAGAGACCATAGACCCTCAGACACTGAGCTGATGCTCTGCATTCAGAGATCACCATCCCTCAGACACGAGCTGATCCTCTGCATTCAGAGACCATAGACCCTCAGACACGAGCTGATCCTCTGCATTCAGACCATAGACCCTCAGACACTGAGCTGATACTCTGCATTCAGAGACTACCGACCCTCAGACAATGAGCTAATGCTCTGCATTCAGAGACCACCGACCCTCAGAGACTGACCTGATCCTCTGCATTCAGAGACCATAGACCCTCAGACACCAAGCTGATACTCTGCATTCAGAGACCATAGAACCTCAGACACTGAGCTGATACTCTGCATTCAGAGACCATAGACCCTCAGACACAGAGCTGATACTCTGCATTCAGAGACCACCGACCCTCATACACTGAGCTGATCCACTGCATTTAGACACCACAGCCATTCAGACACTGAGCTGACCCTCTGCATTCAGAGCCCAGAGACCTCAGACACTGAGCTGATGCCTTGCATTCAGAGACCATGGACCTCAGACACAGAGATGATGCGCTGCATTCAGAGACCACAGACCTTCAGACACCGAGCTGATCCTCTGCATTCAGGGACCACCGACCCTCAGAGACTGAGCTGATCCTCTGCATTCAGAGACCACAGGACCTCAGACACTGAGCTGATCCTCTGCATTCAGAGACCACAGACCCTCAGACACCGAGCTGATACTCTGCATTCAGAGACCTCAGACACTGAGCTGATCCCCTGCATTCAGAGACCACAGAAATCAGACACTGAGCTGATCCTCTGCATTCAGAGACCACAGACCTCAGACACTAAGCTGATGCTCTGCATTCAGAGACCACCGACCCTCAGTCACTGACCTGATGCTCTACATTCAGAGACCACAGACCCTCAGACACTGACCCGATGCTCTGCATTCAGAGACCACGGACAATCAGAGACTGACCTGATCCTCTGCATTCAGAGACCACAGACCCTCAGACACTGAGCTGATCCTCTGCATTCAGAGACCATAGACCCTCAGACACTGAGCTGATCCTCTGCATTCAGAGACCACAGACCTCAGACACTAAGCTGATGCTCTGCATTCAGAGACCACCGACCCTCAGTCACTGACCTGATGCTCTACATTCAGAGACCACAGACCCTCAGACACTGACCCGATGCTCTGCATTCAGACACCACCGACAATCAGAGACTGACCTGATCCTCTGCATTCAGAGACCACAGACCCTCAGACACTGAGCTGATCCTCTGCATTCAGAGACCATAGACCCTCAGACACTGAGCTGATCCTCTGCATTCAGAGACCACCGACCCTCAGACACTGAGCTGATGCTCTGCATTCAGAGACCACCGTCCCTCAGACACTGAGCTGATGCTCTGCATTCAGAGACCACAGACCTTCAGACACCGAGCTGATCCTCTGCATTCAGAGACCACCGACCCTCACACACCGAGCTGATCCTCTGCATTCAGAGACCACAGACGTCAGACACTGAGCTGATGCTCTTCATTCAGAGACCACAGACCCTCAGAGACTGAGCTGATCCTCTGCATCCAGAGACCACCAACCCATAGACGCTGAGCTGATGCTCTGCATTCAGAGACCACCGAACCTCAGACGCTGAGCTGATCCTCTGCATTCAGAGACCACCATCCCTCAGACACCGAGCTGATACTCTGCATTCAGAGACTACCGACCCTCAGACACCGAGCTGATACTCTGCATTCAGAGACCATAGAACCTCAGACACTGAGCTGATCCTCTGCATTCAGAGACCATAGACCCTCAGACACCGAGCTGATACTCTGCATTCAGAGACCACCGACACTCATACACTGAGCTGATCCACTGCATTTAGACACCACAGACATTCAGACACTGAGCTGATCCTCTGCATTCAGAGCCCAGAGACCTCAGACACTGAGCTGATGCCCTGCATTCAGAGACCATGGACCTCAGACACAGAGATGATGCGCTGCATTCAGAGACCACAGACCTTCAGACACCGAGCTGATCCTCTGCATTCAGAGACCACCAACCCTCAGAGACTGAGCTGATCCTCTGCATTCAGAGACCACAGGACCTCAGAGACTGAGCTGATCCTCTGGATTCAGAGACCATAGAACCTCAGACACTGAGCTGATCCTCTGCATTCAGAGACCACTGACCCTCACAGACTGAGCTGATCCTCTGCATTCAGAGACCTCAGACACTGAGCTGATCCTCTGCATTCAGAGACCACCGACCCACAGGCGCTGAGCTGATACTCTGCATTCAGAGACCACCGACCCTGAGACGCTGAGCTGATCCTCTGCATTCAGACACCACAAACCCTCAGACACTGAGCTGATCCTATGCATTCAAAGACCATAAACCTCAGACACTGAGCTGATCCTCTGCATTCAGAGACCACAGGCCCTCAGACACCGAGCTGATCCTCTGCATTCAGAGACCACAGACCAGACCACCATCCCTCAGAGACTGAGCTGATGCTCTGCATTCAGAGACCACAGACCCTCAGAGACTGAGCTTATCCTCTGCATTCAGAGACCACAGACCTCAGACACCAAGCTGATCCTCTGCATTGAGATACTACCAACCCCCAGACGCTGAGCTGATGCTCTGCATTCAGAGAGCACCGACCCTCAGAGACTGAGCTGATCCTCTGCATTCAGAGACCACAGATGTTATGATTTGGAGCGGACACAAAGTCAGAAGAACCCCAGTATGCAGGCCACAATGACACAAAGGTGTGTTACAAAAACCACAGTACTTTAATGAACTAGGTGGAGATAATAATCCAAACAAACAACGTGCAGGGATGTGATTACAAAATAGTCCAAAACTAAAATTTGAGGTGAAGATTTAACGAAATGTGCAAAGGTGAAAACAAAAACTATTGATTGCTGAAGTCAAAGTATGCAACAATGAACACAGGGTACTAAAGAATAGCAACCACAGGTGAGACCTACAAGAATTTATTTCTGTAATAATTTCTGTAATCTCATTTTTAAAATTTGGTTTGTGTAGTAGATGGTGATTGATGCCAGTTAAAAAAAAACATTTTTCATCACCCTTCTGTCACAGCTCATCAGTGGTGTACATCAGCCTTTTCGCTCTGTTTCCCTGAGTTGGGCGTCTGTTTGTTTCATTTCTCAGTCAACAGCCTCGGGTCCATGTTGCTGCAGCTGCCATGTGCTTCAAGCAGCCTCAGTGTTCCACACGCAACAACATGGACACATCACACTGTTTTACAGGTGCTCTTAGCCATAGTCCATATAGGACAACAGCCTACAGTGGAAACAGCCGCAGGGCGCAGCCTGTGAATGTGCTCTCCGCCTGCTGTTGCACAGCTCGAGTGTCCCCGTACATGTCCCAGTGCATATTTCCATACATGTCCCCATGCATGTTCATGTGCATGTCTCTATTCATGGCCCCCGTGCATGTCCCTGTGCATGTGCCCGTGCATGTTCCTGTGCATGTGCCCGTGCATGCTCCCAAGCTTGTCTTTATCCGGTGATGAAGCCAGATGTGGAGGTCCTCGGCCGGCCTGGTTCAACGTGGGCTGCAGTTGTGAGACGAGCTGGAAATGACGCTGGAGGCAGCTTATGGCAGTGAAATCAACTTTTGGTTTATGTGTCATGGCTCTGGTGGGTGTTCCTGCAATCATCACGCCAACTGCACGCTCCCTCACAACCTGAGACATGACTCAAGATAAACTCTAACAAGAAAATATCTGTGTGGTGGGATCACAGTTTACCTCCGGAAGGTTCACTCCCTGAATCTGTCAACAAGCGACAGAGACTGTAGATGGATTTCAGGTCCGTGTCCATGTACCACAAATTTTATTTGCATTGTCCCAATCCAAAGGCTGGAGAAGTAACATCAGAATCAGAATAGCTTTTATTCACCAAGTATACACAGAATACAAGGAATGTGACTTCAGTTTGAGCTGCAGTCTCTCTGTATGGCACGTAGAAATATAAACTAAACATGAAATCATTCACAGGAATAAAATGTGCAAAAAAATGTGCAATAAAAGAAAAAGAATGTGTGAAAGAAACAGATTGAAGTTGTACATAAGGTATATGAATGAGTTTTTTGTCATGCTAAGTTGTTCATCAGTGTGATGGCCTGTGGAAAGAAACTCTACTTGTGTCTGGTTGTTCTGACACACGAGCTCTGTGATATCAACCAGAGGGGAGGAGTCTAAACAGGGTGTGTCCAAGGTGGGAGGGGTCTGCAAAGATGTTACCAGCTGGTTTCCTGGTCCAGACCAATCGGTCCATCCTGCCTTAACTGCGCATGCGTCACTTGAGATGCACTGTAGTCACCAAAAGTGATCAAAGGAATTAATGTGATTATTAACCATCAGATGACAACGTAAAACCTCTTAAATCATTCTAAAGTCAGTTTGAAGCAGAAACGAGGCGATAATTTGTGACACTTTGAAATGACGGCATGACCACAGTGAACGATTCAGCTAGCAGCTCGTGTAGCCGCGGCGCTCTGACCACTTCCTCCGTCTTTTATGATGAAATAATGCTGAATTTATGTGGAAATGATTGCTATAAAAAAGCTTCAGATATCTGTTGCTGAAATGCGAGGTCTGTTAGAAAAGTATTGGACCTTTTTATTTTTTTCAAAAACCTGATGGATTTGAATCACGTGTGCTTGCATGAGCAAAACTTGAACCTTCGTGCGCATGTGTGAACTTTTTCATGCCTGTCGATTGCATCATTTGCTGGTAAGCAGCCTTTGTGTGAGGGTGGGTGGAGTCTCTCGTCGTTTTTTCATTCAAAGGAAAAAGACGGAACGACTGGAGCAGTGCTGCATCAAATTTTGCCAGAAACTAGGCGACAGCCAGGTGGAAACCATTCGGATTATTCAGACGGCTTTTGTTGACGATCCTCTGGGCATCACACAGATTAACGAGCCATACAACCGGTTTAAAGACGGCCGCACAACGGTGGAGAGCGAGCCACGCTCCAGGCGGCCATCAACATGCTGAAATGACCAGATAATTTCCAAAGTGAACGCTGTGGTGATGTGGGACCATCGTGTGACTGTCTGAGAAATTGCAGAAGAGGTCTACATCAGCACTTTTTCGGCACATTCCACTGTGACAGTTGATTTTGCCATGAAAAGAGTGGCGGTGAAAATTAATGCCGATGGCTTTGGCACGAAGCTGCTGACGGAGCAAAAGTGCCTTCGTGTTGAAGCCTCACAGGACATGTGACATGTCCACCTCTACCACAATTTCTCGGACAGTCACACGACTGAAAAGCCACCGAAAACCATCTGAATCTTCCGAATGGTGGAAGAGCTGGACATGTCACAACATGTCCAGCAAGGAACAGCAGCATGTGATCAACCACAGGGATCAACAAGGAACAGCAGCATGTGAACTCACCACAGGGATCAACAAGGAACAGAAGCACGTGAACTTACCACAGGGATCAACAAGGAACAGCAGCATGTGATCCCACCACAGGGATCAACAAGGAACAGAAGCACGTGAACCCACAACAGGGATCAACAAGGAACAGAAGCACGTGAACCCACCACAGGGATCAACAAGGAACAGCAGCACGTGAACCCACCACAGGGATCAACAAGGAACAGCAGGATGTGAACCCACCACAGGGATCAACAAGGAACAGCAGAATGTGAACACACCACTGGGATCAACAAGGAACAGCAGCACGTGAACTCACCACAGGGATCAACAAGGAACAGCAGAATGTGAACCCACCACAGGGATCAACAAGGAACAGCAGCACTTGAACTCACCACAGGGATCAACAAGGAACAGCAGCACGTGAACTCACCACAGGGATCAACAAGGAAGAGCAGCACGTGAACTCACCAAAACAGTCAACAAGCAACAGCAGTACGTGAACTCACCAAAACGGTCAACAAGGAACAGCAGCACGTGAACTCACCACAGGGATCTACAAGGAACAGCAGGATGTGAACCCACCACAGGATTCAACAAGGAACAGCAGCACGTGAACTCACCAAAACGGTCAACAAGGAACAGCAGCACGTGAACTCACCACAGGGATCTACAAGGAACAGCAGAATGTGAACCCACCACAGGGATCAACAAGGAACAGAAGCACTTGAACTCACCATAGCACTCAACAAGGAACAGCAGGATGTGAACCCACCACAGTGATCAACAAGGAACAGCAGCACGTGAACTCACCAAAACAGTCAACAAGCAACAGCAGCACGTGAACTCACCAAAACGGTCAACAAGGAACAGCAGCACATGAACTCATCACAGGGATCAACAAGGAACAGCAGCATGGGAACTCACCAAAACACTCACCAAGGAACAGAAGCACATGAACCCACCACAGGGATCAACAAGGAACAGCAGCACGTGAACTCACCACAGAGATCAACAAGGAACAGCAGCACGTGAACTCACCACAGGGATCAACAAGGAACAGCAGCACGTGAAATCACCACAGGGATCAACAAGGAACAGAAGGATGTGAACCCACCACAGTGATCAACAAGGAACAGCAGCATGTGTACTCACCACAGGGATCAACAAGGAAGAGCAGCACATGAACTCACCACAGGGATCAACAAGGAACAGCAGCACGTGAACTCACCACAGGGATCAACAAGGAACACCAGCACGTGAACTCACTAAAACAGTCAACAAGGAACACCAGCGCGTGAACTCACCAAAACGCTCAACAAGGAACAGAAGCACTTGAACCCACCACAGGGATCAACAAGGAATAACAGCACGTGAACTCACGAAAAAGGCTCAAAAAGGAACAGAAGCACTTGAACCCACCACAGGGATCAACAAGGAATAGCAGCACGTGAACTCACCACAGGGATCAACAAGGAACAGAAGCACTTGAACTCACCACAGGGATCAAGGAACAGCAGCACGTTATCTCACCACAGGGATCAACAAGGAACAGCAGCACGTTAACTCACCACAGTGATCAACAAGGAACACCAGCACATGAACTCAACACAGATCTCAAGAAGGAAGACCAGCAAATTAACTCACCAAAACGCTCAACAAGGAACAGAAGCACTTGAACTCAGCACAGGGATCAACAAGGAACAGCAGCACGTGAACCCATCACAAGGATCCACAAGGAACAGCAGCACGTGAACTCACCACAGGGATCAACAAGGAACAGCAGCACGTGAACTCACCAAAAGGCTCAAAAAGGAACAGAAGCACTTGAACCCACCACAGGGATCAACAAGGAATAACAGCACGTGAACTCACGAAAAAGGCTCAAAAAGGAACAGAAGCACTTGAACCCACCACAGGGATCAACAAGGAATAGCAGCACGTGAACTCACCACAGGGATCAACAAGGAACAGAAGCACTTGAACTCACCACAGGGATCAACAAGGAACAGCAGCACGTTATCTCACCACAGGGATTAACAAGGAACAGCAGCACGTGAACTCACCACAGTGATCAACAAGGAACACCAGCACATGAACTCAACACAGATCTCAAGAAGGAAGACCAGCAAATGAACTCACCAAAACGCTCAACAAGGAACAGAAGCACTTGAACTCAGCACAGGGATCAACAAGGAACAGCAGCACGTGAACTCATGACAGGGATCAACAAGGAACAGAAGCACTTGAACTCAGCACAGGGATCAACAAGGAACAGCCGCACGTGAACTCATCAAAAGGTTCAAAAAGGAACAGAAGCACTTGAACCCACCACAGGGATCAACAAGGAACAGCAGCACGTGAACTCACCACAGGGATCAACAAGGAACAGCAGCACGTGAACTCACCACAGGGATCAACAAGGAACAGAAGGATGTGAACCCACCACAGTGATCAACAAGGAACAGCAGCATGTGTACTCACCACAGGGATCAACAAGGAACAGCAGCACATGAACTCATCACAGGGATCAACAAGGAACAGCAGCATGGGAACTCACCAAAACACTCACCAAGGAACAGAAGCACATGAACCCACCACAGGGATCAACAAGGAACAGCAGCACGTGAACTCACCACAGGGATCAACAAGGAACAGCCACACGTGAACTCATCGAAAGGCTCAAAAAGGAACAGAAGCACTTGAACCCACCACAGGGATCAACAAGGAATAGCAGCACGTGAACTCACCACAGAGATCAACAAGGAACAGCAGCACGTGAACACACCACAGGGATCAACAAGGAACAGCAGCACGTGAAATCACCACAGGGATAAACAAGGAACAGAAGCACTTGAACTCACCACAGAGATCAACAAGGAACAGCAGCAAGTGAACTCACCACAGGGATCAACAAGGAACAGCAGCACGTGAACTCATCAAAATGCTCAACAAGGAACAGAAGCACGTGAACCCATCACAAGGATCCACAAGGAACAGCAGCACGTGAACTCACCACAGGGATCAACAAGGAACAGCAGCACGTGAACTCACCAAAAGGCTCAAAAAGAAACAGAAGCACTTGAACCCACCACAGGGATCAACAAGGAATAACAGCACGTGAACTCACGAAAAAGGCTCAAAAGGGAACAGAAGCACTTGAACCCACCACAGGGATCAACAAGGAATAGCAGCACTTGAACTCACCATAGCACTCAACAAGGAACAGCAGGATGTGAACCCACCACAGTGATCAACAAGGAACAGCAGCACGTGAACTCACCAAAACAGTCAACAAGCAACAGCAGCACGTGAACTCACCAAAACGGTCAACAAGGAACAGCAGCACATGAACTCATCACAGGGATCAACAAGGAACAGCAGCATGGGAACTCACCAAAACACTCACCAAGGAACAGAAGCACATGAACCCACTACAGGGATCAACAAGGAACAGCAGCACGTGAACTCACGACAGGGATCAACAAGGAACAGAAGCACTTGAACTCACCACAGGGATCAACAAGGAACAGCAGCACGTGAACTCACCAGAGATCAACAAGGAACAGCAGCACGTGAACTCACCACAGAGATCAACAAGGAACAGCAGCACGTGAACTCACCACAGGGATCAACAAGGAACAGCAGCACGTGAAATCACCACAGGGATAAACAAGGAACAGAAGCACTTGAACTCACCACAGAGATCAACAAGGAACAGCAGCAAGTGAACTCACCACAGGGATCAACAAGGAACAGCAGCACGTGAACTCACCACAGGGATCAACAAGGAACAGCAGCACGTGAACTCACCAAAAGGCTCAAAAAGGAACAGAAGCACTTGAACCCACCACAGGGATCAACAAGGAATAACAGCACGTGAACTCACGAAAAAGGCTCAAAAAGGAACAGAAGCACTTGAACCCACCACAGGGATCAACAAGGAATAGCAGCACGTGAACTCACCACAGGGATCAACAAGGAACAGAAGCACTTGAACTCACCACAGGGATCAACAAGGAACAGCAGCACGTTATCTCACCACAGGGATCAACAAGGAACAGCAGCACGTGAACTCACCACAGTGATCAACAAGGAACACCAGCACATGAACTCAACACAGATCTCAAGAAGGAAGACCAGCAAATGAACTCACCAAAACGCTCAACAAGGAACAGAAGCACTTGAACTCAGCACAGGGATCAACAAGGAACAGCAGCACGTGAACTCATGACAGGGATCAACAAGGAACAGAAGCACTTGAACTCAGCACAGGGATCAACAAGGAACAGCAGCACGTGAACTAACCACAGGGATCAACAAGGAACAGCCGCACGTGAACTCATCAAAAGGTTCAAAAAGGAACAGAAGCACTTGAACCCACCACAGGGATCAACAAGGAACAGCAGCACGTGAACTCACCACAGGGATCAACAAGGAACAGCAGCACGTGAACTCACCACAGGGATCAACAAGGAACAGAAGGATGTGAACCCACCACAGTGATCAACAAGGAACAGCAGCATGTGTACTCACCACAGGGATCAACAAGGAAGAGCAGCACATGAACTCACCACAGGGATCAACAAGGAACAGCAGCACATGAACTCACCACAGGGATCAACAAGGAACAGCAGCACATGAACTCATCACAGGGATCAACAAGGAACAGCAGCATGGGAACTCACCAAAACACTCACCAAGGAACAGAAGCACATGAACCCACCACAGGGATCAACAAGGAACAGCAGCACGTGAACTCACGACAGGGATCAACAAGGAACAGAAGCACTTGAACTCACCACAGGGATCAACAAGGAACAGCCACACGTGAACTAATCGAAAGGCTCAAAAAGGAACAGAAGCACTTGAACCCACCACAGGGATCAACAAGGAACAGCAGCACGTGAACTCACCACAGAGATCAACAAGGAACAGCAGCACGTGAACACACCACAGGGATCAACAAGGAACAGCAGCACGTGAAATCACCACAGGGATCAACAAGGAACAGAAGGATGTGAACCCACCACAGTGATCAACAAGGAACAGCAGCATGTGTACTCACCACAGGGATCAACAAGGAAGAGCAGCACATGAACTCACCACAGGGATCAACAAGGAACAGCAGCACGTGAACTCACCACAGGGATCAACAAGGAACACCAGCACGTGAACTCACTAAAACAGTCAACAAGGAACACCAGCGCGTGAACTCACCAAAACGCTCAACAAGGAACAGAAGCACTTGAACTCACCACAGGGATCAACAAGGAACAGCAGCACGTTAACTCACCACAGGGATCAACAAGGAACAGCAGCACGTGAACTCATCAAAATGCTCAACAAGGAACAGAAGCACGTGAACCCATCACAAGGATCCACAAGGAACAGCAGCACGTGAACTCACCACAGGGATCAACAAGGAACAGCAGCACGTGAACTCACCAAAAGGCTCAAAAAGAAACAGAAGCACTTGAACCCACCACAGGGATCAACAAGGAATAACAGCACGTGAACTCACGAAAAAGGCTCAAAAGGGAACAGAAGCACTTGAACCCACCACAGGGATCAACAAGGAATAGCAGCACTTGAACTCACCATAGCACTCAACAAGGAACAGCAGGATGTGAACCCACCACAGTGATCAACAAGGAACAGCAGCACGTGAACTCACCAAAACAGTCAACAAGCAACAGCAGCACGTGAACTCACCAAAACGGTCAACAAGGAACAGCAGCACATGAACTCATCACAGGGATCAACAAGGAACAGCAGCATGGGAACTCACCAAAACACTCACCAAGGAACAGAAGCACATGAACCCACTACAGGGATCAACAAGGAACAGCAGCACGTGAACTCACGACAGGGATCAACAAGGAACAGAAGCACTTGAACTCACCACAGGGATCAACAAGGAACAGCCACACGTGAACTCATCGTAAGGCTCAAAAAGGAACAGAAGCACTTGAACCCACCACAGGGATCAACAAGGAACAGCAGCACGTGAACTCACCACAGAGATCAACAAGGAACAGCAGCACGTGAACTCACCACAGGGATCAACAAGGAACAGCAGCACGTGAAATCACCACAGGGATAAACAAGGAACAGAAGCACTTGAACTCACCACAGAGATCAACAAGGAACAGCAGCAAGTGAACTCACCACAGGGATCAACAAGGAACAGCAGCACGTGAACTCACCACAGGGATCAACAAGGAACAGCAGCACGTGAACTCACCAAAAGGCTCAAAAAGGAACAGAAGCACTTGAACCCACCACAGGGATCAACAAGGAATAACAGCACGTGAACTCACGAAAAAAGGCTCAAAAAGGAACAGAAGCACTTGAACCCACCACAGGGATCAACAAGGAATAGCAGCACGTGAACTCACCACAGGGATCAACAAGGAACAGAAGCACTTGAACTCACCACAGGGATCAACAAGGAACAGCAGCACGTTATCTCACCACAGGGATCAACAAGGAACAGCAGCACGTGAACTCACCACAGTGATCAACAAGGAACACCAGCACATGAACTCAACACAGATCTCAAGAAGGAAGACCAGCAAATGAACTCACCAAAACGCTCAACAAGGAACAGAAGCACTTGAACTCAGCACAGGGATCAACAAGGAACAGCAGCACGTGAACTCATGACAGGGATCAACAAGGAACAGAAGCACTTGAACTCAGCACAGGGATCAACAAGGAACAGCAGCACGTGAACTAACCACAGGGATCAACAAGGAACAGCCGCACGTGAACTCATCAAAAGGTTCAAAAAGGAACAGAAGCACTTGAACCCACCACAGGGATCAACAAGGAACAGCAGCACGTGAACTCACCACAGGGATCAACAAGGAACAGCAGCACGTGAACTCACCACAGGGATCAACAAGGAACAGAAGGATGTGAACCCACCACAGTGATCAACAAGGAACAGCAGCATGTGTACTCACCACAGGGATCAACAAGGAAGAGCAGCACATGAACTCACCACAGGGATCAACAAGGAACAGCAGCACGTGAACTCACCACAGGGATCAACAAGGAACAGCAGCACATGAACTCATCACAGGGATCAACAAGGAACAGCAGCATGGGAACTCACCAAAACACTCACCAAGGAACAGAAGCACATGAACCCACCACAGGGATCAACAAGGAACAGCAGCACGTGAACTCACGACAGGGATCAACAAGGAACAGAAGCACTTGAACTCACCACAGGGATCAACAAGGAACAGCCACACGTGAACTAATCGAAATGCTCAAAAAGGAACAGAAGCACTTGAACCCACCACAGGGATCAACAAGGAACAGCAACACGTGAACTCACCACAGAGATCAACAAGGAACAGCAGCACGTGAACACACCACAGGGATCAACAAGGAACAGCAGCACGTGAACACACCACAGGGATCAACAAGGAACAGCAGCACGTGAAATCACCACAGGGATCAACAAGGAACAGAAGGATGTGAACCCACCACAGTGATCAACAAGGAACAGCAGCATGTGTACTCACCACAGGGATCAACAAGGAAGAGCAGCACATGAACTCACCACAGGGATCAACAAGGAACAGCAGCACGTGAACTCACCACAGGGATCAACAAGGAACACCAGCACGTGAACTCACTAAAACAGTCAACAAGGAACACCAGCGCGTGAACTCACCAAAACGCTCAACAAGGAACAGAAGCACTTGAACTCACCACAGGGATCAACAAGGAACAGCAGCACGTTAACTCACCACAGGGATCAACAAGGAACAGCAGCACATGAACTCACCACAGTGCTCAACATGGAACACCAGCACATGAACTCAACACAGATCTCAAGAAGGAAGACCAGCAAATGAACTCACCAAAACGCTCAACAAGGAACAGAAGCACTTGAACTCAGCACAGGGATCAACAAGGAACAGCAGCACGTGAACTCACGACAGGGATCAACAAGGAACAGAAGCACTTGAACTCAGCACAGGGATCAAGAAGGAACAGCAGCACGTGAACTCACCACAGGGATCAACAAGGAACAGCCGCACGTGAACTCATCAAAAGGCTCAAAAAGGAACAGAAGCACTTGAAGCCACCACAGGGATCAACAAGGAACAGCAGCACATGAACTCACCACAGGGATCAACAAGGAACAGCAGCACGTGAACTCACCACAGGGATCAACAAGGAACAGAAGGAAGTGAACCCACCACAGTGATCAACAAGGAACAGCAGCATGTGTACTCACCACAGGGATCAACAAGGAAGAGCAGCACATGAACTCACCACAGGGATCAACAAGGAACAGCAGCACGTGAACTCACCACAGGGATCAACAAGGAACAGCAGTACGTGAACTCACCACAGGGATCAACAAGGAACAGCAGAATGTGAACCCACCACAGGGATCAACAAGGAACAGAAGCACATGAACCCACCACAGGGATCAACAAGGAACAGCAGCACATGAACTCACCACAGGGATCAACAAGCAACAGCAGCATATGAACTCACCAAAATGCTCAACAAGGAACAGAAGCACGTGAACTCACCACAGGGATCTACAAGGAACAGCAGCACGTGAACTCACCACAGCGCTCAACAAGGAACACCAGCACTTGAACTCAACACAGAGCTCAAGAAGGAAGACCAGCAAATGAACTCACCAAAACGCTCAACAAGGAACAGAAGCACTTGAACTCACCATAGCACTCAACAAGGAACAGCAGGATGTGAACCCACCACAGTGATCAACAAGGAACAGCAGCACGTGTACTCACCACATGGATCAACAAGGAAGAGCAGCACATGAACTCACCACAGGGATCAACAAGGAACAGCAGCACATGAACTCACCACAGGGATCAACAAGGAACAGCAGCACATGAACTCACCACAGGGATCAACAAGGAATAGCAGCACGTGAACTCACCAAAACGGTCAACAAGGAACAGCAGCACATGAACTCACCACAGGGATCAACAAGGAACAGCAGCACGTTAACTCAGCACAGGGATCAACAAGGAACAGCAGCACGTGAACTCACCAATCAATCAATCAATCAATCAATCAATCCATTTTTTTTATATAGCGCCAAATCACAACAAACAGTTGCCCCAAGGCGATTTATATTGTAAGGCAAGGCCATACAATAATTATGTAAAACCCCAACGGTCAAAAGACCCCCTGTGAGCAAGCACTTGGCTACAGTGGGAAAGAAAAACTCCCTTTTAACAGGAAGAAACCTCCAGCAGAACCAAGCTCAGGGAGGGGCAGTCTTCTGCTGGGACTGGTTGGGGCTGAGGGAGAGAACCAGGAAAAAGACATGCTGTGGAGGGGAGCAGAGATCGATCACTAATGATTAAATGCAGAGTGGTGCATACAGAGCAAAAAGAGAAAGAAACACTCAGTGCAACATGGGAACCCCCCAGCAGTCTACGTCTATAGCAGCATAACTAAGGGATGGTTCAGGGTCACCCGATCCAGCCCTAACTATAAGCTTTAGCTAAAAGGAAAGTTTTAAGCCTAATCTTAAAAGTAGAGAGGGTGTCTGTCTCCCTGATCTGAATTGGGAGCTGGTTCCACAGGAGAGGAGCCTGAAAGCTGAAGGCTCTGCCTCCCATTCTACTCTTACAAACCCTAGGAACTACAAGTAAGCCTGCAGTCTGAGAGCGAAGCGCTCTATTGGGGTGATATGGTACTACGGCCTTGCCTTACAATATAAAGCGCCTTGGGGCAACTGTTTGTTGTGATTTGGTGCTATATAAAAAAAAAATTGATTGATTGATTGATTGATAGAATTAACAGGAAGCCAATGAAGAGAGGCCAATATGGGTGAGATATGCTCTCTCCTTCTAGTCCCCGTCAGTACTCTAGCTGCAGCATTTTGAATTAACTGAAGGCTTTTTAGGGAACTTTTAGGACAACCTGATAATAATGAATTACAATAGTCCAGCCTAGAGGAAATAAATGCATGAATTAGTTTTTCAGCATCACTCTGAGACAAGACCTTTCTAATTTTAGAGATATTGCGTAAATGCAAAAAAAGCAGTCCTACATATTTGTTTAATATGCGCTTTGAATGACTCCAAGATTTCTCACAGTATTACTAGAGGTCAGGGTAATGCCATCCAGAGTAAGGATCTGGTTAGACACCATGTTTCTAAGATTTGTGGGGCCAAGTACAATAACTTCAGTTTTATCTGAGTTTAAAAGCAGGAAATTAGAGGTCATCCATGTCTTTATGTCTGTAAGACAATCCTGCAGTTCAGCTAATTGGTGTGTGTCCTCTGGCTGCATGGATAGATAAAGCTGGGTATCATCTGCGTAACAATGAAAATTTAAGCAATACCGTCTAATAATACTGCCTAAGGGAAGCATGTATAAAGTGAATAAAATTGGTCCTAGCACAGAACCTTGTGGAACTCCATAATTAACTTTAGTCTGTGAAGAAGATTCCCCATTTACATGAACAAATTGTAATCTATTAGACAAATATGATTCAAACCACCGCAGCGCAGTGCCTTTAATACCTATGGCATGCTCTAATCTCTGTAATAAAATTTTATGGTCAACAGTATCAAAAGCAGCACTGAGGTCTAACAGAACAAGCACAGAGATGAGTCCACTGTCCGAGGCCATAAGAAGATCATTTGTAACCTTCACTAATGCTGTTTCTGTACTATGATGAATTCTAAAACCTGACTGAAACTCTTCAAATAGACCATTCCTCTGCAGATGATCAGTTAGCTGTTTTACAACTACCCTTTCAAGAATTTTTGAGAGAAAAGGAAGGTTGGAGATTGGCCTATAATTAGCTAAGATAGCTGGGTCAAGTGATGGCTTTTTAAGTAATGGTTTAATTACTGCCACCTTAAAAGCCTGTGGTACATAGCCAACTAATAAAGATAGATTGATCATATTTAAGATCAAAGCATTAAATAATGGTAGACATGTTGATGGTTTGGATGAAGTAACTAATGAAAATAACTCAGACAGAACAATCTGAGAGAAAGAGTCTAACCAAATACCGGCATCACTGAAGGCAGCCAAAGATAACGATACGTCTTTGGGATGGTTATGAGTAATTTTTTCTCTAATAGTTAAAATTTTATTAGCAAAGAAAGTCATGAAGTCATTACTAGTTAAAGTTAAAGGAATACTTGGCTCAATAGAGCTCTGACTCTTTGTCAGCCTGGCTACAGTGCTGAAAAGAAACCTGAGGTTGTTCTTATTTTCTTCAATTAGTGATGAGTAGTAAGATGTCCTAGCTTTATGGAGGGCTTTTTTATAGAGCAACAGACTCTTTTTCCAGGCTAAGTGAAGATCTTCTAAATTAGTGAGACGCCATTTCCTCTCCAACTTACGGGTTATCTGCTTTAAGCTACGAGTTTGTGAGTTAGACCACGGAGTCAGGCACTTCTGATTTAAAGCTCTCTTTTTTAGAGGAGCTACAGCATCCAAAGTTGTCTTCAATGAGGATGTAAAACTATTGACGAGATACTCTATCTCACTTACAGAGTTTAGGTAGCTACTCTGCACTGTGTTGGTATATGGCATTAGAGAACATAAAGAAGGAATCATATCCTTAAACCTAGTTACAGTGCTTTCTGAAAGACTTCTAGTGTAATGAAACTTATTCCCCACTGCTGGGTAGTCCATCAGAGTAAATGTAAATGTTATTAAGAAATGATCAGACAGAAGGGAGTTTTCAGGGAATACTGTTAAGTCTTCTATTTCCATACCATAAGTCAGAACAAGATCTAAGATATGATTAAAGTGGTGGGTGGACTCATTTACTTTTTGAGCAAAGCCAATAGAGTCTAATAATAGATTAAATGCAGTGTTGAGGCTGTCATTCTCAGCATCTGTGTGGATGTTAAAATCGCCCACTATAATTATCTTATCTGAGCTAAGCACTAAGTCAGACAAAAGGTCTGAAAATTCACAGAGAAACTCACAGTAACGGCCAGGTGGACGATAGATAATAACAAATAAAACTGGTTTTTGGGACTTCCAATTTGGATGGACAAGACTAAGAGTCAAGCTTTCAAATGAATTAAAGCTCTGTCTGGGTTTTTGATTAATTAATAAGCTGGAATGGAAGATTGCTGCTAATCCTCTGCCCCGGCCCGTGCTACGAGCATTCTGACAGTTAGTGTGACTCGGGGGTGTTGACTCATTTAAACTAACATATTCATCCTGCTGTAACCAGGTTTCTGTAAGGCAGAATAAATCAATATGTTGATCAATTATTATATCATTTACCAACAGGGACTTAGAAGAGAGAGACCTAATGTTTAATAGACCACATTTAACTGTTTTAGTCTGTGGTGCAGTTGAAGGTGCTATATTATTTTTTCTTTTTGAATTTTTATGCTTAAATAGATTTTTGCTGGTTATTGGTAGTCTGGGAGCAGGCACCGTCTCTACGGGGATGGGGTAATGAGGGGATGGCAGGGGGAGAGAAGCTGCAGAGAGGTGTGTAAGACTACAACTCTGCTTCCTGGTCCCAACCCTGGATAGTCACGGTTTGGAGGATTTAAGAAAATTGGCCAGATTTCTAGAAATGAGAGCTGCTCCATCCAAAGTGGGATGGATGCCGTCTCTCCTAACAAGACCAGGTTTTCCCCAGAAGCTTTGCCAATTATCTATGTAGCCCACCTCATTTTTTGGACACCACTCAGACAGACAGCAATTCAAGGAGAACATGTGGCTAAACATGTCACTCCCGGTCCGTCCGTGAACTCACCACAGGGATCAACAATGAACAGCAGCACGTGAACTCACCACAAGCATCAACAAGGAACAGCAGCATGTGAACTCACCACAGGGATCAACAATGAACAGCAGCACGTGAACTCACCACAGGGATCAACAATGAACAGCAGCATGTGAATCCACCACAGGGATCAACAAGGAACAGCAGCACGTGAACTCACCAAAACACTCAACAAGGAACAGAAGCACGTGAACCCATCACAGGGATCAACAAGGAACAGCAGCACATGAACTCACCACAGGGATCAACAAGGAACAGCAGCACGTTAACTCACCACAGGGATCATCAAGGAACAGCAGCACGTGAACTCACCACAGGGATCATCAAGGAACAGCAGCACATGAACTCACCAAAACACTCAACAAGGAACAGAAGCACGTGAACCCATCACAGGGATCAACAAGGAACAGCAGCACGTGAACTCACCACAGGGATCAACAAGGAACACCAGCACGTGAACTCACCACAGGGATCAACAATGAACAGCAGCACATGAACTCACCACAGGGATCAACAAGGAACACCAGCACGTGAACTCACCACAGGGATCAACAATGAACAGCAGCACTTGAACTCACCACAGGGTTCAACAAGGAACAGCAGCACGTGAACTCACCACAGGGATCAACAAGGAACAGCAGCACGTGAACTCACCACAGGGATCAACAATGAACAGCAGCACGTGAACTCACCACAAGCATCAACAAGGAACAGCAGCATGTGAACTCACCACAGGGATCAACAAGGAACAGCAGCATGTGAATCCACCACTGGGATCAACAAGGAACAGCAGCACGTGAACTCACCACTGGGATCAACAAGGAACAGCAGCACGTGAACTCACCACAGGGATCAACAAGGAACAGCAGCACGTGAAATCACCAAAACACTCAACAAGGAACAGAAGCACGTGAACCCAAAACAGGGATCAACAAGGAACAGCAGCACATGAACTCACCACAGGGATCAACAAGGAACAGCAGCATGTGAACTCACCAAAACACTCAACAAGGAACAGAAGCATGTGAACCCAAAACAGGGATCAACAATGAACAGCAGCACGTGAACTCACCACAAGCATCAACAAGGAACAGCAGCATGTGAATCCACCACAGGGATCAACAAGGAACAGCAGCACGTGAACTCACCAAAACACTCAAGGAACAGAAGCACGTGAACCCATCACAGGGATCAACAAGGAACAGAAGCACTTGAACTCACCACAGGGATCAACAAGGAACAGCAGCACGTTAACTCACCACAGGGATCAACAAGGAACAGCAGCACGTGAGCTCACCACAGGGATCAACAAGGAATACCAGCACATGAACTCACCAAAACGCTCTACAAGGAACAGAAGCACGTGAACTCACCACAGTGATCAACAAGGAACAGCAGCACGTGAACTCACCACAGCGCTCAACAAGGAACAGCAGCATGTGAACTCACTACAGCAAGTGTATTCACCACAGGGCTGAACAAGGAACAGCAACAAGTGAATGCACCACAGGGTTCAACATGGAACAGAAACATGTGAATCCACCACAGCTCTAAAACAACGAAACTCAGAACATGAACTCACCACAAGGCTGAACAAGGAACAGCAGCACGTGAACTCATCACAGCGCTCAAAACGTAACAGCAGCAAGTGTATTCACCACAGGGCTGAACATGGAAAAGTAGGACCTGAACATGCCACAGGGCTCTGCATGGATCATGTAGAGTGTTTCAATGTCTGTAGATGAGACTTGAGTCGTGCAGCATCAGATCCGTTTCGATCCATATGGAGGGTGTTGCACTGACGCATCCATGACTTTACAGGCTAAACCCATACTGAACCTTTTGTGACATTTGAACTCGACATTAACTCCAAAAATGCCTGAGTTTGGAGTTTGGAGTCTGTTTTTTGAGAGTCAGAAACCACCTGTTTGGCTCAGTGCAGAAGGAAGTTCAGCTGCATCATTTTGGATGTAAGTGTGAACACGCACTGCAGTGTGTTGCAGCGAGGCTCAGGAGTCTCACTCAGATTACTCTGAGGTCAAAGGGCAATGAGTCCTGAGAAAAGCAGCTCTAATGTCGACAGTTTGTGTGAAGATGACCTTTTCTTACCTGCCTGTTCAGCGGCCGGCTGCTCCAGTGCCTCTGCGCTCATCTTAATATCTGCAATGATAAATACACCTGATTTTCCTACGCTGCTACTTTTGCAGGACAGTGAAGATGACAGTTGACCCCTCCCACCCCTTTGGGGCTGCTGCTTATAATATTCATAAGCAAACAGCAGCTTTCTGTGGACTCACGTGCACACAGCTGCAGCCTGTCTCCACCACGCTCACCATTTAGCCTGAGTGTGGAAGTGCACGCCTGCTCACAGAGGGAGGGGCACCTCAGCAACACACACAAACAGACACACACACACACACACACAGACACACAAACAGACACACACACACACACACAGACACACAAACAGACACACACACACACAGACACACAAACAGACACACACACACACACACACACACATGTACATATATACTTGTGTATATATATAGAGAGAGAGAACTCTGTGTTTGTGTGTGTGTGTCTGTTTGTGTGTGTGTGTGTGTGTGTGTGTCTGTATCTAACACACATACACAGACAGACACACACAAACATGCTGTGTCATGTTGTGTCGTGTTGTGCCATGTTATGTCATGTTGTGCTGTGTAGTGTTGTGCTGTGTCGTGTTGTGCCGTGTCATGTCATGTTGTGCCATGTCATGTCGTGTTGAGCCGTGTCATGTCATGTTGTGCTGTGTAGTGTTGTGCTGTGTCGTGTTGTGTTGTGCCGTGTCATGTCATGTTGTGCTGTGTCGTGTTGTGTCGTGTCATGTCATGTCGTGTTGTGCCGTGTCATGTCATGTTGTGCTGTGTAGTGTTGTGCTGTGTCATGTCGTGTTGTGCCGTGTCATGTCATGTTGTGTTGTGTCATGTTGTGCTGTGTCGTGTGGTGTTGTGCCGTGTCATGTCATGTTGTGTCATGTTGTGCCATGTCATGTCATGCCATGTTGTGTTGTGCGGTGTCATGTCGTGTTGTGCCGTGTCATGTCATGTTGTGCCATGTTATGTCATGTTGTGCTGTGTCGTGTTGTGCCGTGTCGTGTTGTGCCGTACCATGTTGTGTTGTGTCGTGTCGTGTCCTGTTGTGCCATGTCATGTCATGTTGTGTTGTACCATGTCGTGTTGTGCCATGTCATGTTACGTTGTGTCATGTTGCGTCGTGTTGTGCCATGTTATGCCGTATCGTGTTGTGCTGTGTCTTGTTGTGCCATGTCATGTTGTGCTGTGTCATGCTGTCATATTGTGACGTGTTGTGTCATGTTGTGCTGTGTCATGCTGTCATATTGTGACGTGTTGTGTCATGTTGTGCTGTGTTGTGTCGTGCCGTGTCATGTTGTGAAGTGTCGTGTTGTGACATGTCATGTTGTGCTGTGCCGTGTTGTGTCGTATTGTAATGTTTCATATTGTGCGATGTCGTGTTGTGCCGTGTCATGTTGTGATGTGTTGTGTTGTACCATGTGGTGTTGTGCCGTGTCGTGTTGAGCTGTGTCGTGTCGTGCTATGTCGTGTTGTGCCATGTCATATCGTGTTGTGCCATGTTGTGCCATGCTGTGTCATGTTGTGCCGTGTCGTGCTGTGTCGTGTTGTGCCATACCATGTCATGTTGTGTCGTGTCATGTTGTGCCATGTCATGCCATGTTGTATAGACGTAGACTGCTGGGGGGTTCCCATGATGCACTATTTCTTTTTATTCACCTCTTTTTGCTCTGTATGCACCACTCTGCATTTAATCATTAGTGATCGATCTCTGCTCCCCTCCACAGCATGTCTTTTTCCTGGTTCTCTCCCTCAGCCCCAACCAGTCCCAGCAGAAGACTGCCCCTCCCTGAGCCTGGTTCTGCTGGAGGTTTCTTCCTGTTAAAAGGGAGTTTTTCCTTCCCACTGTAGCCAAGTGCTTGCTCACAGGGGGTCGTTTTGACCGTTGGGGTTTTACATAATTATTGTATGGCCTTGCCTTACAATATAAAGCGCCTTGGGGCAACTGTTTGTTGTGATTTGGCGCTATATAAAAAAATTGATTGATTGATTGATGTTGTGCCACGTCATGTTGTGCTATGTTGTGTTGTGCTGTGCTGTGTTGTGTCGTATTGTGACATGTCGTGTTGTGCCATGTCATGTTGTGATGTATCGTGTTGTACCATGCCGTGTCGTGTTGTGCTGTGTCGTGTTGTGCCATGTCGTGTTGTGCTATGTCGTGTTGTGCCATGTCATATCGCGTTGTGCCATGTCGTGCTGTGTTGTGCTGTGTTGTGTCATGTTGTGCCGTTTCATGCTGTGTCGTGTTGTGCTGTACCATGTCATGTTGTGTCGGGTTGTGTCATGTCACGTTCTGCCGTGTCATGTTGTGTCGTGTCGTGTACCTCTTATACTGGGTTTGTGAGGGAGTTCAGAACAGTATTTGATCACCCAAACAGAGGTGAGACTGCTTCAACAGCGCTGCTGTCAATGAGACAGGGGCGTCGGAGTGCAGCTGAGTATGCGGTCGACTTCCGCATCGCGGCTGCGAGGTCCGGCTGGAATACTGCTGCACTCCGCGCCGCCTTCGTAAACGGACTGTCGTCAGTCCTGAAGGAGCATCTGGTGGCTAAGGATGAGCCGCAGGATTTAGATGGGCTTATTGATCTGGTCATACGATTAGACAATCGGTTAGAGGAACGCCGTCGGGAGCGAGACTAAGGGCGTGGTCAGGTACGCGCCGTCCCTCTCACTTCCGTGTCCGTAAAGGTACCGCCCTCCCCACGCTCCACTGCCTCAGCGCTCCGTGTGGCGACAGCTCCCCTTGCTGACGATGCTATGGACACTAGCAGGGCTAAAGTCAGAGCCACTAACAGACAAAGGAGACTGGCCCGCGGAGAGTGCTTTATCTGCGGCTCAAGCGAGCATCAGCAGAGAGACTGCCCCAAACGGTTAAACACCAACGCCTGCTCTTAGAAACTGGGCTAAGGGTGGACCAAGAAATTCACGTGGGACAAACCCGTCTTTCTGCACGACTCCCAGATACGATCCTGAGTGGGGATCTAACCCTTCAGGCACCTGCACTGGTGGACACAGGGTCAGAAGGGAATCTGCTGGACAGCAGATGGGCAAGGGAGGCAGGGCTCCCTCTGGTGCCGCTTCCTTCGCCATTGAAGGTGCGGGCACTAGATGGCACCCTTCTCCCTTTAATCACACACAAGACACTACCTGTGACTCTGGTGGTGTCTGGGAATCATCGAGAGGAGATTGAGTTTTTGTGGCTCCTTCTACCTCCCGCGTGATTTTGGGCTTCCCATGGACGATCAAACACAATCCCCGGATTGATTGGCCGTCTGGGGTTGTGGCTCAGTGGAGCGAAACCTGTCACCGGGAATGTCTAGGATCCTCGGTTCCACCCGGTTTGACCGCTAATGAGGAGGTTAAAGTTCCCCTCAATCTTGCGGCGGTGCCTGAGGAGTACCACGATCTTGCTGACGTCTTCAGCAAAGATCTGGCACTCAGTCTTCCCCCACACCGTCCGTACGATTGCGCCATTGATTTGATCCCGGGCACTGAGTACCCGTCCAGCCGGCTGTACAACCTCTCACGTCCGGAACGTGAATCAATGGAGACCTACATCCGGGACTCGTTAGCTGCCGGGCTGATCCGGAACTCCACCTCCCCGATGGGTGCAGGTTTCTTTTTTGTGGGCAAGAAAGATGGCGGCCTCCGTCCATGCATTGACTACAGGGGACTGAATGAGATCACGGTTCGCAACCGGTACCCTCTACCCCTGTTAGATTCGGTGTTCACGCCCCTGCATGGAGCCCAAATATTCACAAAACTCGATCTTAGGAATGCGTACCACCTGCTTCGGATCCGGAAGGGAGACGAGTGGAAGACGACATTTAACACCCTATTGGGTCCCTTTGAGTATATGGTCATGCCGTTCGGCCTCACCAACGCCCCCGCGACATTTCAGGCTTTGGTAAATGACATCTTGCGGGACTTCCTGCACTGATTCGTCTTTGTATACCTAGACGATATTCTCATCTTTTCCCCGGATCCTGAGACCCATGTCCAGCATGTACGTCAGGTCCTGCAGCGGTTGTTGGAGAACCGGCTGTTTGTGAAGGGCGAGAAGTGCGAGTTCCACCGCACTTCTTTGTCCTTCCTGGGGTTCATAATCTCCTCCAACTTTACCTGGTCGGATCAGTGCGAGGCCGCGTTTAGGGAGTTGAAACGCCGGTTTTCGACTGCACCAGTTCTGCTGCAGCCCGATCCTAGCCGCCAGTTTGTGGTAGAAGTGGATGCCTCGGACTCAGGGATAGGAGCCGTGCTGTCCCAGAGCGGGGAGTCCGATCAGATTCTCCATCCTTGTGCCCTGGCATGGAACCCGGACCCAGGTAACGGACCGAAGAACTGCCTCTACGTCCCACCAGAGGCCAGAGCTGCTGTCCTGGACTTCTGTCACGGTTCCAAACTCTCCTGCCATCCAGGGGTGCGAAGGACTGTGGCAGTGGTCCGGCAGCGCTTCTGGTGGGCGTCCATGGAAGCCGACGTCCGGGACTATGTCCAGGCCTGCACCACCTGCGCCAGGGGAAAAGCTGACCACCAATGGGCAGAGGGACTCCTCCAGCCGTTACCTGTGCCCCATCGCCCCTGGTCCCACATCGGCCTGGACTTCGTCATGGGGGCCTCCCGCCGTCCCAGGACATGACTACCATCCTCACGATAGTGGACCGATTCTCCAAGGCGGCCCACTTTGTGGCCCTCCCGAAGTTCCCTACGGCCCAGGAGACAGCAGACCTCCTGGTCCACCATGTCGTGCGTCTGCATGGGATACCCGTGGACATCGTCTCGGATCGAGGTCCCCAGTTCTCCTCTCAAGTCTGGAGGAGTTTCTGCCAAGAACTGGGGGCCACTGTGAGCCTCTCGTCCGGGTATCACCCCCAGACCAACGGACAGGCAGAACGGGCCAACCAAGAACTGGAGCAAGCCCTGCGCTGTGTGACGTCCGCGCACCCGACGGCCTGGAGTGAACATCTGACCTGGATCGAGTACGCGCATAACAGCCAGGTGTCCTCTGCCACTGGCCTCTCCCCGTTTGAGGTGTGTCTGGGGTACCAGCCCCCATTGTTTCCTGTGGTGGAGGGAGAGGTCGGTGTGCCCTCGGTCCAGGCCCACCTGCGGAGGTGCCGTCGGGTGTGGCGCACCGCCCGTTCTGCCTTGTTGAAAGCCCGGATGAGGGCCAAAGCCCATGCAGATTGCCGGCGTTCCCCGGCCCCTGCATACCAGCCCCGGCAGGAGGTATGGCTTTTACACGAAAGACGTTCCTCTACATCCCCAAAACTCAAAGACAGATACATTGGACAATTTAAGATCCTCAAGGTCATCAGTCCTGCCGCAGTGACGCTAGGAGCTGGAGCTTCACTGCGGATCCACCCGGTTTTTCATGTCTCCAGAGTGAAGCCATACCACACCTCATCCCTCTGTGCTCCCGGACCGGCACCGCCTCCTGCCCGGATCATCGACGGGGAGCCGGCTTGGACTGTGCGTCGGCTCCTGGACGTCCGCCGGAAGGGCTGGAGTTTCCAGTACTTGGTGGACTGGGAGGGTTATGGACCCGAAGAACGCTCCTGGGTGAAGAGGAGCTTCATCCTGGATCCGGCCCTCCTGGCCGATTTCTACCATCGCCATCCTGACAAGCCGGGTCGGGCGCCAGGAGGCGCCCGTTGAGGGGGGGGTCCTGTTGTGTGGGCTGCTGAAGAGGAGGTACTGCTGGCCCACTACCAAAGGGCGCCCTGCCTGAAGTGCGGGCTTCAGGCACGAGAGGGCGCTGCCGCCTCACAGGAACAGCCGGGGTGACAGCTGTCACTCATCAACTATGACAGCTGTCACCAATCACCAGGTCATCACACACACACACAAAAGCCGGACGACATCTCCACCTCGTCGCCGAGATATCATCTACCTCTAAGGTAAAACTCTCAGCCGTTTTTGGTGCCAAACAATTATTCTGAATACTTTGCAGGCGTACCTGATACCTATCCGCAGCTGGAGGCTGGGGTTGTGGATCGTGAAGGAGACGACGTTCTTCTCTCCTCACATCAAACCGGATAAGTAGTCAGGCACTGCACGTTTGTTGTTTCTGTGTTAAAGGTGGAGGTGTTGTTCCCACCTGGAAAGAAGAACTTGCTGACTGTTTACTGGGTGTGTTTTCACACACTCATTACATCTGTTCTTCTGCTTCCTGCCAGCAGTACCAGATCCGACAGTCGGAGACGGTGACCACCTGGGGACTCAGGACTTGGCGGCTCCAGTATCCTTCGGGTTCGGTGGCAGTGGAAATCGTGTGGGATCCGGTTCTACTCGGGATGGACGTCTCCTATCCTCGAGCCTACCCACACATCACCTTGTATATTTTGATTGTGATCCAAATTCTATGTTTGTCTGTATTCTCGTTGTGCACATTTCACAACAGTAAAGTGTTGTATTTTTGGCTCATCTATTGTGCGTTCAATTTACGCCCCCTGTTGTGGGTCCGTGTCACTACAGTTTCCCAACACTTTCAAACTAGAAGCACCAATCCTCCTCCTTTATTTTTGGGAAAATTGTAGTGTCACGTATCTCACCCTAGGTCTCTTTCCAGCCCAAATAAACCTAGAAATGAGTTTATCCTAGGCTTTAAAACTACTCAGTGGGACCTCCACTGGTAAAGGTTGAAATAAATATAGCAATCTAGGTTAACATATTCATTTTAACCTCCTTAATCTTCCTACCAAAATCCAATGGATAAGTGGACCATCTTTCAATGTCTTGTCTAATATTTCGGATCACTGGTGTATAATTTACCTCATATCATTTGTTTAACTCTCACAATATTAACCCCGATACTTGATTGAATCCGTATCCCATTTTAAATCATATCGATATCTAATTTAATCTGAGGGAGTATAGTTAAATAACTATAAATATAATTTATAAATAAATATTTGAGTCTTATTAATATTTAAATTGTACCTCACATAAAAGTTAAACTTCTGAACCACTAGGCAGAGAACTTTCTGGTTCTGTTAAATGTATCATAACGTCATCTGCAAATAAACTAATTAAATGATCTTTATGTCCTACTTTAACATCTTGTAATTCTTTGTGCTGATGAATTGCCTTGGCCAATGTCTCAATATAAAGGGTAAATAGCATCAGACTCAGACAACAACCCTGTCTGGTCCCCCTCTCCAGTGAAAATATGAGCGATCGTGATCCATTCAGTTTTATTCTAGCTATCGGATGCTGATAGAGTACTTTTATACAAGCAAACCAAATCTCTCCAAAGTTTTGTATAAAAACATCCAATTAACTCTGTCAAAAGCTTTTTCTACATCAAGACATTACGGCAGCTTTATTTTCCCTTTGAATTATATCTATCAAATGCAGTATCCCTCTAATATTATCATGCATTTGTTGATTTTAAATAAATCCAGTGAGATCTTCATCTATCAAGTCCAGAATAAACTATCCAAGTGTTTTAGCCAGTATTGATGTGTATAATTTCAAGTCAACATTGAGAATCAAGATGGGTCTGTAATTCCTACTGCTTTCCCTCTCCTTAACTTCTTTTGGTATTACAGTAATAAGGGCCTTATTCCAAGATGGGGGGAGTTTACATTCATCTTTAATCGAAATGAATTTTTTCATCAAAATCAATCAATCAATTTTTTTTTATATAGCGCCAAATCACAACAAACAGTTGCCCCAAGGCGCTTTATATTGTAAGGCAAGGCCATACAATAATGATGTAAAACCCCAACGGTCAAAACGACCCCCTGTGAGCAAGCACTTGGCTACAGTGGGAAGGGGACACAACTCGTTTTTGAATAATTTAAACCATTCTGATGGAAATTTCTCACGGTCTGGGGTTTTATTTAATTTTAGGCTGTCTTCTTAATTTCCTCAAGTGTAATTTCGCTTGTAAAATTAACATTTTGTATTTCACCAATACTAGGTAGATCTAAGTCCTTAAGAAAAATTTTGATATCTTCCACTGTAGTTTTTGAGGTCTCAGTATATAGTTGTTTATAATAATTGGAAAATAAATGGTTTCTATTTATTTATTTATTTATTATCTATTACATCCCTTTCTATCGTGTCTAAATGAGTACTACAGTCCTATCTATCATGTCTAAGTCCTCTGTATAGTGTCTAAATGAGTACTACAGTCTACTCTGTCGTGTCTGAATGAGTACTACATTCCTTTCTATAGTGTCTAAATGAGTACTACAGTCTTATCTATCATGTCTAAGTCCTCTGTATATTGTCTAAATGAGTACTACAGTCTATTCTGTCGTGTCTGAATGAGTACTACATTCCTTTCTATAGTGTCTAAATGAGTACACAGTCCTATCTATGGTGTGTAAACGAGTACTGCAATCCTCCGGATGGGGTCTAAATGAGTACTACAGCCCTCTCTATCGTGTCTAAATGAGTACTACAGTCCTCTCTATAGTGTCTAAATGAGTGATAGAGTTCTCTGTATAGTGTGTAAACGTGTACCACAGTCCTATCTTTGGTGTCTAAACGAGTACTGCATTCCTCTTACTGGGGTCTAAATGAGTACTACAGTCCTCTCTATAGTGTCTGAATGAGTACTACATTCGTCTGTATGGTGTCTAAAGGAGTACTACTGACAGAAGGTTTGGTTTGGACACAAATGCAAGACTCACAGACACAGCTCTGGTTGACAAACCTTAGTGGTGTGACAAGCAGTGGTCGGTATACGGGTAGACAGTCCAGAAAACACAGCAGCAGTATCATTAACATCAGGCTTAATCGTGGTCAGAACAAACGGGCAGGTGGTCGAAAACACTTTGAGGCAGGCAGGACTATGGAACATGAACGAGAGCTGGAAAGAAGGCACAGGGCGCATCAATCTGGCAAAGAAACAAAGCAGAATGAGCAGTATATATGCACCCCAGTGACGAGCTGCAAATTGAACACAGGTGAGCATGGAAAGCACTGGAAAGGGGGGCTTGACCAGGGAGAGAGAGAGAGAGACATGCCCACCTTTAAAAGAGACAGAGAGACCCAAACAGAAAAGCATCCAACAAGGAGATAAACAAAAAAGAAGACAGCCTACACACAAAAACAGACTACAACCAAGAAATAAAAGCAGATCAAACACACCCCCTGACAGTACCCCCCCTCCCCCGCCATGGCCGGCCCCGGACGGCCCAGGCGAACCAGGGTGAGCGGCATGAAAGACGCGAACAAGCACAGGATCCAAAATAAAGCGAGAGGGAACCCCGAGTGCTCCTCGGGACCATAGCCCACCCAATCAACCAGATACTGAAACCCATGACCGCACCGGCAAGAGGCCAGGAGCTGACGCACGGAGAAGACCAGGCCACCAACCACACACCGGGCAGGTGGCGGGGGAATGGCAGGAGGGCATAAAGCACTTGACCGAACAGGCTTGACGTTACTGACGTGGAAAGTAGGGTGGACGCGCATGGACCGAGGAAGACGAAAAAGGACAGAAACGGGATTAATGACCCTGGAGACCGGAAAGGGACCGACAAACCAGGGAGCCAGCTTCTTAGGCACGCCCCGAAGGGACAAGTGCCACGTTTAGAGCCACACCCGCTGCCCAGGGAACCTAAAAACCTAAAAAGGAGACCGTGGACTTATGAAATTCTCACTTTTCTGCCTTCACAAACAGCCCGTTCTGCAGTAACGTTTGTAACACCTGGCGAACATGGTGAGTATGAGCAGTCAGATCAGGGGAGAAAATGAAGATATCATACAGGTAGACAAAAACAAATCTATTCAGGAAGTTACGTAGCACATCATTTACTAAGTTTTGGAACACTGCGGGCGCGTTCGTGAGAACAAATGAGAGAAGCAGAGTTGTAGTCTTACACACCTCTCTGCAGCTTCTCTCCCCCTGCCATCCCCTCATTACCCCATCCCCGTAGAGACGGTGCCTGCTCCCAGACCACCAATAACCAGCAAAAATCTATTTAAGCATAAAAATTCAAAAAGAAAAAATAATATAGCACCTTCAACTGCACCACAGACTAAAACAGTTAAATGTGGTCTATTAAACATTAGGTCTCTCTCTTCTAAGTCCCTGTTAGTAAATGATATAATAATTGATCAACATATTGATTTATTCTGAATTACAGAAACCTGGTTACAGCAGGATGAATATGTTAGTTTAAATGAGTCAACACCCCCGAGTCACACTAACTGCCAGAATGCTCGTAGCACGGGCCGAGGCGGAGGATTAGCAGCAATCTTCCATTCCAGCTTATTAATTAATCAAAAACCCAGACAGAGCTTTAATTCATTTGAAAGCTTGACTCTTAGTCTTGTCCATCCAAATTGGAAGTCCCAAAAAACAGTTTTATTTGTTATTATCTATCGTCCACCTGGTCGTTACTGTGAGTTTCTCTGTGAATTTTCAGACCTTTCGTCTGACTTAGTGCTTAGCTAGATAAGATAATTATAGCGGGCGATTTTAACATCCACACAGATGCTGAGAATGACAGCCTCAACACTGCATTTAATCTATTCTTAGACTCAATTGGCTTTGCTCAAAATGTAAATGAGTCCACCCACCACTTTAATCATATCTTAGATCTTGTTCTGACTTATGGTATGGAAATTGAAGACTTAACAGTATTCCCTGAAAACTCCCTTCTGTCTGATCATTTCTTAATAACATTTACATTTACTCTGGTGGACTACCCAGCAGTGGGGAATAAGTTTCATTACACTAGAAGTCTTTCAGAAAGCGCTGTAACTAGGTTTAAGGATATGATTCCTTCTTTATGTTCTCTAATGCCATATACCAACACAGTGCAGAGTAGCTACCTAAACTCTGTAAGTGAGATAGAGTATCTCATCAATAGTTTTACATCTTCATTGAAGACAACTTTGGATGCTGTAGCTCCTCTGAAAAAGAGAGCTTTAAATCAGAAGTGCCTGACTCCGTGGTATAACTCAAACTCGCAGCTTAAAGCAGATAACCCGTAAGTTGGAGAGGAAATGGCGTCTCACTAATTTAGAAGATCTTCACTTAGCCTGGAAAAAGAGTCTGTTGCTCTATAAAAAAGCCCTCCGTAAAGCTAGGACATCTTACTACTCATCACTAATTGAAGAAAATAAGAACCTCAGGTTTCTTTTCAGCACTGTAGCCAGGCTGACAAAGAGTCAGAGCTCTATTGAGCCAAGTATTCCTTTAACTTTAACTAGTAATGACTTCATGACTTTCTTTGCTAATAAAATTTTAACTATTAGAGAAAAAATTACTCATAACCATCCCAAAGACGTATCGTTATCTTTGACTGCTTTCAGTGATGCCGGTATTTGGTTAGACTCTTTCTCTCAGATTGTTCTGTCTGAGTTATTTTCATTAGTTACTTCATCCAAACCATCAACATGTCTACCATTATTTAATGCTTTGATCTTAAATATGATCAATCTATCTTTATTAGTTGGCTATGTACCACAGGCTTTTAAGGTGGCAGTAATTAAACCATTACTTAAAAAGCCATAACTTGACCCAGCTATCTTAGCTAATTATAGGCCAATCTCCAACCTTCCTTTTCTCTCAAAAATTCTTGAAAGGGTAGTTGTAAAACAGCTAACTGATCATCTGCAGAGGAATGGTCTATTTGAAGAGTTTCAGTCAGGTTTTAGAATTCATCATAGTACAGAAACAGCATTAGTGAAGGTTACAAATGATCTTATGGCCTCAGACAGTGGACTCATCTCTGTGCTTGTTCTGTTAGACCTCAGTGCTGCTTTTGATACTGTTGACCATAAAATTTTATTACAGAGATTAGAGCATGCCATAGGTATTAAAGGCACTGCGCTGCGGTGGTTTGAATCATATTTATCTAATAGATTACAATTTGTTCATGTAAATGGGGAATCTTCTTCACAGACTAAGGTTAATTATGGAGTTCCACAAGGTTCTGTGCTAGGACCAATTTTATTCACTTTATACATGCTTCCCTTAGGCAGTATTATTAGACGGCATTGCTTAAATTTTCATTGTTACGCAGATGATACCCAGCTTTATCTATGTTGTGAAAGTGTAGGAACACGGACCCACAACAGGGGGCGCAAATGAACGGACAATGGAGTAAGTCAAATAACAAAGCTTTACTGTTGTGAAACTCGCACAACAAACACAACAGATAACAATTTCGTGAATAAGCCAAATTCCAATGGTGTCGTGTGGGCAGGCTCGAAGGTAGGAGACGTCTGTCCAAGTCGAACCACTCGATTTCCACCGCCACCGAACCCCGGGAATACTGGAGCCGCCAAGTCCCGAACTCCCAGGTGACCACTGCCTCCGCTTGTCGGATCTGGTACTGCTGGCGAGGAACAAAAACAGTCAGAGGTGGGTGCGCTGCACCCAGCAACACGGACGGTGGTAACACCACCTCCCCCTCTCGTCAAGTAAACACTGAAGTGCAGGAGTGTGAGTACTTATCCAATACTGTCTCCTGCTGCTCTTCTCTCTCTCTGTATAAAGGCAAAAAGTATTCAAAGTTGATATAGTCGGCTGGATACGTTACCTCCTCGGTAGAAACGATATCTCGGCAATGAGGTGGAGATGCTGTCCTGCTGATATACCCCTCTGATGATTGCTGTCAGCTGTCTCAGGTGATGGGTGACAGCTGTCACCCTGGCTGCTCCTGTGAGGCGGCAGCGCCCTCTGGTGCCTGGAGCCCGCACTCCAGGCAGGGCGCCCTCTGGTGGTGGTGGGCCAGCAGTACCTCCTCTTCAGCGGCCCACACAACAATCTATCCATGAAGCCAGAGGACACACACCAATTAGCTACTGCAGGATTGTCTTACAGACATAAAGACATGGATGACCTCTAATTTCCTGCTTTTAAACTCAGATAAAACTGAAGTTATTGTACTTGGCCCCACAAATCTTAGAAACATGGTGTCTAACCAGATCCTTACTCTGGATGGCATTACCCTGACCTCTAGTAATACTGTGAGAAATCTTGGAGTCATTTTTGATCAGGATATGTCATATTAAGCGCATATTAAACAAATATGTAGGACTGCTTTTTTGCATTTACGCAATATCTCTAAAATTAGAAAGGTCTTGTCTCAGAGTGATGCTGAAAAACTAATTCATGCATTTATTTCCTCTAGGCTGGACTATTATAATTCATTATTATCAGGTTGTCCTAAAAGTTCCCTGAAAAGCCTTCAGTTAATTCAAAATGCTGCAGCTAGAGTACTAACGGGGACTAGAAGGAGAGAGCATATCTTACCCATATTGGCCTCTCTTCATTGGCTTCCTGTTAATTCTAGAATAGAATTTAAAATTATTCTTCTTACTTATAAGGTTTTGAATAATCAGGTCCCATCTTATCTTAGGGACCTCATAGTACCATATCACCCCAATAGAGTGCTTCGCTCTCAGACTGCAGGCTTACTTGTGTTATGTGTCGACGCGGGTTGAGATGCGGACCTGCGTCAGACGGAACCCAGCGCTACAAATAACCAGAAAAGCGGTTCCAAAAACAATATATTTATTTCACCCGCTGGTGCATAAAAAGTGTAAAAACAGAAATAGCGTCCCTCTGGTGGAGTGAAGGCTGGCACGCTCTCCAGCGCCCAAAAGGATCGAAGCCCGGCGCTCCTGGACCCACTACCACCGCCAAACACCCTCCAGGTGGACACGACAAACCGACTCTCTGCGAAGCATAGAAGAGGTGAGGTAAGTTAGCAGTTACAACTAATATCCTTCAAAAGACACACACTATCAGCAACACATACAGGTCTGTATTTTAAGCTTTATGCAAATGAGCAGCTTCTCACAACAGGTGGAGGACCACTTGTCCGCATACCACAGCAGTGAGAAGCGAGCTGCACAATCCTCATCATAATTCAAGTATACTGCGTAACAAAATACCAAATTACTATCAACAATTAGTCAAACACTTAATCACCTTTGATGTGTGCTGACAACATGTGTTCCTCACCCTTCCTTGCTTCACGGGCTCGATGTGTCAAACCCAGGCGCGGTCCTCAGCGTCTCACAAACGAACATCACAAGGTCGAGTTCCCAGCAGTTCTGCTTGAATCACACATGACTTAAATGCAGAACGCCATCCAATTATCTGCTTCAGCTGAAAGTCTTTAAGGTTGCATGTGAGCACCATTCACAGGTGCTGCACATGATGTTGATGAGGGTGAAGGATTCTTCAGCCAGCACCTTCTCCACAGACAAATCAGCTCTCATGCCACCTGGAGAGCAAAGAAAAGAAAAGAACCCCAAAATATCCAGCCACACCCCCCAACACACAACAACTTGTAGTTCCTAGGGTTTGTAAGAGTAGAATGGGAGGCAGAGCCTTCAGCTTTCAGGCTCCTCTCCTGTGGAACCAGCTCCCAATTCAGATCAGGGAGACAGACACCCTCTCTACTTTTAAGATTAGGCTTAAAACTTTCCTTTTTGCTAAAGCTTATAGTTAGGGCTGGATCAGATGACCCTGAACCATCCCTTAGTTATGCTGCTATAGACTTAGACTGCTGGGGGGTTCCCATGATGCACTGTGTTTCTTTCTCTTTTTGCTCTGTATGCACCACTCTGCATTTAATCATTAGTGATTGATCTCTGCTCCCCTCCACAGCATGTCTTTTTCCTGGTTCTCTCCCTCAGCCCCAACCAGTCCCAGCAGAAGACTGCCCCTCCCTGAGCCTGGTTCTGCTGGAGGTTTCTTCCTGTTAAAAGGGAGTTTTTCCTTCCCACTGTAGCCAAGTGCTTGCTCACAGGGGGTCATTTTGACCGTTGGGGTTTTTACATAATTATTGTATGACCTTGCCTTACAATACAAAGCGCCTTGGGGCAACTGTTTGTTGTGATTTGGCGCTATATAAATAAAATTGATTGATTGATTGATTGATTGAAATGGCATTACAAGGTATTCATAGTGACCAGAGGGAGTGTTGAAGGCCGTCTTCCATTCATCACCTTGCTTAATTCTTACCAAATGGTATGCGTTACGCAAGTCGAGCTTAGTAAAGACCCTGGCACCTTCCAACAATTCAAACGCGGAAGAGATTAATGGCAACGGGTAGCGATTCTTCACTGTGACCTCATTCAAACCACGGTAATCGATGCAGGGATGGAGTGTTCCGTCCTTCTTTCCTACAAAGAAGAATCCTGCCCCTGCTGGAGAAAAGGATGAACGTATTAACCCGGCTGCTAAGGACTCCTGTATGTACTCGTTCATAGCGTGGCGTTCAGGTGCAGATAAGGAGTATAGCTTTCCCTGAGGAGGAGTTGCCCCAGGGAGAAGTTCTATGGCACAGTCATAACTGCGATGCAGTGGTAATGATTTAGCTTTGGCTTTGCTAAAAACAGCTGCGAGATCATGGTAACACACGGGGACCCCAGTCAGATCCAGGTTGATTTCCTGCGAACTACAGACAGACTTAGGCAAACATACATTGCTACAAGACGGACTCCAGGATATAATTTCGCCCTTCATCCAATCAAAATTTGGTCCATGGCGTTGAAGCCAGGGGTGCCCCAGAATGATCGGGTGAGTCATATTATCCATCACATGAAAGCTAATTGATTCAGAGTGAGAGTGGGAGATTAGCAGTTTGACAGACTGAGTGCGATGAGTGATTTCACCAAGCACGTGACCATCCACGGCACGTACCACCAGGGGGCACGGGAGCTTATACATCTTAAGGTGAAGGTGCCCGACAAGAGAGGACAGGATCAAATTGGCATCAGAACCTGAATCTACAAAAGCAGATATGTCTATGGTGGTATGGTCAGATGTTAATTTAGCTGGGATTATATTTTGAGTAGAAACAGAGGAAATGGAATTTAGACTCACCCATACCTCGGATCTTGGCCGCATGGTGGCACCCCTGGCCTGACAATTAGAAATCAAATGTCCTGAATGTCCACAGTAGTAGCAGAGGCCATCCTCACGGCAGCGCTGTCGCTCTGTTTGTGACAGACGCATTCTCCCCAGCGGCATTGGCTCCTCAGAACTGTGTGGTGGGGGCTCAGGCTGAGAGTGAGTGGAGGAGGAGGAGTAACAGGCTGGAGGCGTGTCCATCCGGTGGTCGGGATTACGGTTTGCTCACCGAGGACGGTCCTGCAGACAGTGGTCAGTGCGGATGGCCAGTGCTATCAATTCATCAAGATCATATATGCTATCTTCGTTCTGTCTGTTGGGAACATGGGTGGCATCAGCTCGAAGTGGAGCTCACACTGTGTAATAAATGGTCTGACGTCGCGGGATTCTCCAGAGAAACGTTCCGGTTGCGACAGTTGGTTGCAAACCACTGGAGCAGATGTGGGAATCGGAGCGGCTGCTGACGGCCCCGGTGAAGGTGGGCTGGAGGCCCCGGTGGCCGCGTCCGACGAAGCCTGAGGACTGAGTTGCGCCAGGAGCTGATTCATCTGCACGCTGACAGTAGACATGAAAGTGTCCTGGCGTTTAGCAAGTTCGCTAACACCAGAACTCAGCTTAGCGAGCTGGTCTTCCTGCTGCGCGAGTTGCTGGCTGTGGTGTCGTACCGCCAGCTGAAAGGGGTCTGAGCCTGCTGTGTCCATCGTTGGCCAGATTGATCTGACAGAAGGTTTGGTTTGGACACAAATGCAAGACTCACAGACACAGCTCTGGTTGGCAAACTTTAGTGGTATGACAAGCAGTGATCGGTACACGGGTAGACAGTCCAGAAAACACAGCAGCAGTATCATTAACATCAGGCTTAATCGTGGTCAGAACAAACGGGCAGGTGGTCGAAAACACTTTGAGGCAGGCAGGACTATGGAACATGAACGAGAGAGCTGGAAAGAAGGCACAGGGAGAATCAATCTGGCAAAGAAACAAAGCAGAATGAGCAGTATATATGCACCCCAGCGACGAGCTGCAAATTGAACACAGGTGAGCATGGAAAGCACTGGAAAAGGGGGCGTGACCAGGGAGAGAGAGACAGACACGCCCACCATTAAAAGAGACAGAGAGACCCAAACAGAAAAGCATCCAACAAGGAGATAAACAAAAAAGAAGACAGCCTACACACAAAAACAGACTACAACCAAGAAATAAAAGCAGATCAAACCCACCCCGACAACTACAGTCCGAACTATGTTGTCTAAATGAGTACTGCAGTCCTCTGTTTAGTGTCTAAATAACTACTACATTCCTTTCTATAGTTTCTAAACGAGTATGACAGTCCTATCTATAGTGTATAAACGAGTACTACAGTCCTCTGTATGAGGTCTAAATGAGTACTCCTGTCCTCTCAATCATGTCTGAATGAGTACTACATTCCTTTCTATAATGTCTAAATGAGTACTACATTCCTCTATATTGTGTCTAAATGAGTACTATAGTCCAATCTATGGTGTCAAAACAATTACTACAGTCCTATGTTTGGGGTCTAAATGAATACTACAGTCTTCTCTATAGTGTCTCAACGAGTACTACAGTCCTCTGTATAGTGTCTAAATGAGTACTACAATCCTGTCTATAATGTCTAAATTAGTACTACAGTCCTCTGTATGGGGTCTCAATGAATAATACAGTCTTCTCTATAGTGTCTAAATGAGTATTACAGTCCTATCTATAGTGTCTAAATGAGTACTACAGTCCTCTGTATAGTGTCTAAATGAGTACTACAGTCCACTCTTTCATATCTGAATGAGTGCTACATTCCTTTCTAAGGTGTCTAAATGAGTACTACAGTCCTATCTATCGTGTCTAAATAAGTGCTAGAGTTCTCTGTATAGTGTGTAAACGAGTACTACAGTCCTCTCTGTCGTGTCTAAATGAGTACTGCAGTCCTCTCTATCGTGTATAAATGAGTACTACAATCCTGTCGATGTCTAATGATTACTACAGTCCTCTTTATCGTGCCTGAATGAGTACTACATCCCTTTCTATTGTGTCTAAATGAGTACTACAGTCCTATCTATCGTGTCTGAATGAGTACTACATTCCTTTCTTTAGTGTCTAAACGAGTACACAGTCCTATCTATGGTGTGTAAACGAGTACTGCAATCCTCTGGATGGGGTCTAAATGAGTACTACAGCCCTCTCTATCGTGTCTAAATAAGTGCTAGAGTTCTCTGTATAGTGTGTAAACGAGTACTACAGTCCTATCTTTGGTGTCTAAACGAGTACTGCAGTCCTCTTTCTGGGGTCTAAATGAGTACTGCAGTCCTCTCTATAGTGTCTGAATGAGTACTACATTCGTCTGTATGGTGTCTAAAGGAGTACTACAGTCCCAACTATGTTGTCTAAGTGAGTACTGCAGTCCTCTGTTTAGTGTCTAAATACGTACTACAGTCCTCTGTATAGTTTCTAAACGAGTACTACAGTCCTATCTATGGTGTGTAAACAAGTACTACAGTCCTCTGTATGGGGTCTAAATGAGTACTCCTGTCCTCTCTATCGTGCCTGAATGAGTACTACATTCCTTTCTAAGGTGTCTAAACGAGTACTACAGTCCTATTTTTGGTGTCTAAATGAATACTACAGTCCTCTGTATGGGGTCTAAATGAGTACCACAGTCCTCTCTATCGTGCCTGAATGAGTACTACATCCCTTTCTATTGTGTCTAAATGAGTACTACAGTCCTATCTATCGTGTCTGAATGAGTACTACATTCCTTTCTTTAGTGTCTAAACGAGTACACAGTCCTATCTATGGTGTGTAAATGAGTACTGCAATCCTCTGGATGGGGTCTAAATGAGTACTACAGCCCTCTCTATCGTGTCTAAATGAGTGCTAGAGTTCTCTGTATAGTTTCTAAACGAGTACTACAGTCCTATCTATGGTATGTAAACAAGTACTACAGTCCTCTGTATAGTGCCTGAATGAGTATTACATTTGTCTGTATGGGGTCTAAAGGAGTACTACAGTCCTCTGTATGGTGTCTAAAGGAGTACTACAGTCCTCTGTATGGTGTCTAAAGGAGTACTACAGTCCTCTGTATGGTGTCTAAAGGAGTACTACAGTCCTCTGTATGGGGTCTAAATGAGTACTCCTGTCCTCTCTATCATGCCTGAATGAGTACTACATTCCTTTCTAAGGTGTCTAAACGAGTACTACAGTCCTATTTTTGGTGTCTAAATGAGTACTCCAGTCCTCTTTCTGGGGTCTAAATGAATACTACAGTCCTCTGTATGGGGTCTAAATGAGTACTACAGTCCTCTCTATCATGCCTGAATGAGTACTACATCCCTTTCTATTGTGTCTAAATGAGTACTACAGACCTATCTATCGTGTCTGAATGAGTACTACATTCCTTTCTTTAGTGTCTAAACGAGTACACAGTCCTATCTATGGTGTGTAAATGAGTACTGCAATCCTCTGGATGGGGTCTAAATGAGTACTACAGCCCTCTCTATCGTGTCTAAATGAGTGCTAGAGTTCTCTGTATAGTTTCTAAACGAGTACTACAGTCCTACCTATGGTATGTAAACAAGTACTACATGTTGTGAAAGTGTAGGAACACGGACCCACAACAGGGGGCGCAAATGAACGGACAATGGAGGAAGTCAAATAACAACACTTTACTGTTGTGAATAAGCACAACAAACACAACGGATTACAATAGACAAAGAAGTCAATTCACAAAAATGTGTCACGTGGGCAGGCTCGAAGATAAGAGACGTCTGTCCAAAGCAGAACCGGAACCACACGATTTCCTCCGCCACCGAACCCCGGGAATACTGGAGCCGCCAAGTCCCGAACTCCCAGGTGGCCACTGCCTCCGCGTGTCGGATCTGGTACTGCTGGCGAGGAACAAAAACAGTTAAATGTGGGTGCGTTTGCACCCAGCAACCCGTATGGCGGGAAAACCACCTCCACCTCTCGTTGGAAGAATGTCTGCTATTTAACGCACAAAAGTAACAAAGGGTTAATGTCAAAGAACACAGTCGGCTGAGTACGGTACCTTCTAGGTAGAGCGATATCTCGGCAAAGAGGTGGAGATGTCGTCCTGCTGATATACCCCTGCTGATCAGATGATTGGTGACAGCTGTCGTAGGCGATAAGTGACAGCTGTCACCCCGGCTGCTCCTGTGAGGCGGCAGCGCCCTCTGGTGCCTGGAGCCCGCACTCCAGACAGGACGCCCTCTGGTGGTGGTGGGCCAGCAGTACCTCCTCTTCAGCGGCCCACACAACAGGACCCCCCCCTCAACGGGCGCCTCCTGGCGCCCGACCAGGCTTGTCCGGGTGGCGGCGGTAGAAATCGGCCAGGAGGGCTGGGTCCAGGATGAAGCTCCTCTTCACCCAGGAGCGTTCTTCGGGTCCGTACCCCTCCCAGTCCACCAAATACTGGAAGCCCCGGCCCATCCTACGGACATCCAAGAGCCGGCGCACAGTCCAAGCCGGCTCGCCATCGATGATCCGGGCAGGAGGCGGCGCCGGACCCGGAGCACAGAGGGGTGAGGTGTGATGCGGCTTTATCCGGGACACATGGAAAACAGGATGGATCCGCAGTGAGGCCAGAAGCTGAAGCCTCACTGCGGCTGGACTGATGACCTTAAGGATTTTGAAGGGACCGATGTAACGGTCCTGTAGTTTGGGGGAGTCCACTTTCAGGGGAATGTCCTTTGTGGACAACCACACCTCCTGCCCTGGCCGATACGCAGGGGCCGGGGTCCGCCGACGGTCTGCATGGGCTTTTGCCCTCGTCCGGGCCTTTAGCAAAGCAGAACGGGCGGCGCGCCACACCCGACGGCACTTCCGCAGGTGGGCCTGGACCGAGGGCACACCAACCTCTCCCTCAACCACCGGAAACAACGGGGGCTGATACCCCAGACACACCTCAAAAGGGGAGAGGCCGGTGGCTGAAGACACCTGGCTGTTATGGGCATACTTGGCGGTATTGTATCACTTCCTGTTCCGGAGCACAGCGGTGTTTTGCTGTATCTGTTAGCTGTTTGAACTGAGCTGTTTGAGTTCTTTGAATTAACAGTCTTTTTCAAGACTTTTTTACTTTTTTTTACTTTTTCACCGTGCTCCAACGCCTAAAGAAGACCTCTAACGGTCGAAGCATCGCGACGGAGCTCTTTTATCAGCTAACCTTCATCAGCGTTGGCAAGCTAACTAGCTTGCTAACGCTTTCGTTTTTATTTTTATTTTATTTTTTAGCACTGTTGTCGTGCTGCTCCACAGCCTGCCTAGTGGATTTTTATTTTATTTTAGCACTGTTGTCGTGCGTTACCTGTGCTGCTCCACAGCCTGTCCAGTGGATTTTTATTTTATTTTTTAGCACTGTTGTCGTGCGTTACCTGTGCTGCTCCACAGCCTGTTCAGTGGATTTTTATTGTATTTTTTGGCGCTGTTGTCGTGTGTTGCCTGTGCTGCTCCACAGCCTGTCCAGTGGATTTTTATTTTATTTTTTACCACTGTTGTCGTGTGTTACCTGTGCTGCTCCACAGCCTGTTCAGTGGATTTTTGTTTTGTTTTTTGGCACTGTTGTCGTGTGTTACCTGTGCTGCTCCACAGCCTGTCTAGTGGATTTTTATTTTATTTTTTACCACTGTTGTCGTGTGTTACCTGTGCTGCTCCGCAGCCTGTTCAGTGGATTTTTATTTTATTTTTTACCACTGTTGTCGTGTGTTACCTGTGCTGCTCCACAGCCTGTTCAGTGGATTTTTATTTTATTTTTTACCACTGTTGTCGTGTGTTACCTGTGCTGCTCCGCAGCCTGTCCAGTGGATTTTTATTTTATTATTATTATTTTTTTTTTTTAGCACTGTTGTCGTGCGTTACCTGTGCTGCTCCACAGCCTGTTCAGTGGATTTTTATTTTATTTTTTACCACTGTTGTCGTGTGTTACCTGTGCTGCTCCGCAGCCTGTCCAGTGGATTTTTATTTTATTATTATTTTTTTTTTTTTTACCACTGTTGTCGTGCGTTACCTGTGCTGCTCCACAGCCTGTCCAGTGGATTTTGATTTTTATTTTATTGGGCGCTGTTGTCGTGCGTTACCTGTGCTGCTCCACAGCCTGTCCAGTGGATTTTTATTTAGCGCTGTTGTCGTGCGTTACCTGTGCTGCTCCACAGCCTGTCCAGTGGATTTTTATTTAGAGCTGTTGTCGTGCGTTGCCTGTGCTGCTCCACAGCCTGTCCAGTGGATTTTATTTTTATTTTATTTTATTTTTTAGCACTGTTGTTGTGCGTTACCTGTGCTGCTCCACAGCCTGTCCAGTGGATTTTTATTTTGTTTTAGCACTGTTGTTGTGCGTTACCTGTGCTGCTCCACAGCCTGTCTAGTGGATTTTTATTTTGTTTTAGCACTGTTGTTGTGCGTTACCTGTGCTGCTCCACAGCCTGTCTAGTGGATTTTTATTTTGTTTTAGCACTGTTGTTGTGCGTTACCTGTGCTGCTCCACAGCCTGTCTAGTGGATTTCTATTTTGTTTTAGCACTGTTGTCGTGCGTTACCTGTGCTGCTCCACAGCCTGTCTAGTGGATTTTTTTTTGTTTTAGCACTGTTGTCGTGCGTTGCCTGTGCTGCTCCACAGCCTGTCCAGAGAATTTTTATTTTTATTTTATTTTATTTTTTAGCACTGTTGTTGTGCGTTAACCTGTGCTGCTCCACAGCCTGTCCAGTGGATTTTTATTTTTATTTTATTTTATTTTTTAGCACTGTTGTTGTGCGTTACCTGTGCTGCTCCACAGCCTGTCTAGTGGATTTTTATTTTATTTTAGCACTGTTGTCGTGCGTTGCCTGTGCTGCTCCACAGCCTGTCCAGTGGATTTTTATTTTTATTTTTTTTTTTTTTTGGCACTGTTGTCGTGTGTTACCTGTGCTGCTCCACAGCCTGTCTAGTGGATTTTTATTTATTTTTTACCACTGTTGTCGTGTGTTACCTGTGCTGCTCCGCAGCCTGTCCAGTGGATTTTTATTTTATTATTTTATTTTATTTATTTATTTATTTTTATTTTTTTAGCGCTGTTGTCGTGCGTTACCTGTGCTGCTCCACAGCCTGTCCAGTGGATTTTTATTTTATTTTTTAGCACTGTTGTCGTGCGTTACCTGTGCTGCTCCACAGCCTGTCCAGTGGATTTTTATTTTATTTTTTACCACTGTTGTCGTGCGTTACCTGTGCTGCTCCACAGCCTGTCCAGTGGATTTTGATTTTTATTTTATTTTTTTGGGCGCTGTTGTCGTGCGTTACCTGTGCTGCTCCACAGGCTGTCCAGTGGATTTTTATTTAGCGCTGTTGTCGTGCGTTACCTGTGCTGCTCCACAGCCTGTCTAGTGTCGGATTCCCTGTTTGGGAATCCGCTAGCTTAGCGTAGCTACTAGCTCTTAGCCGTTTTAGCATGGCGGCTTCTCCTGTCTCTCCCGTACTTTTCTGCTCTGGGTGTGAAATGTTTAGTTATTCCTCGGCCTCTTTTAGCAGTAACGGTACATGTAATAAGTGCAGTTTATTCGTAGCTTTGGAGGCCAGGCTGGGTGAATTGGAGGCTCGGCTCCGCACCGTGGAAAATTCTACAGCTAGCCAGGCCCCTGTAGTCGGTGCGGACCAAGGTAGCTTAGCCGCCGTTAGTTCCCCCCTGGCAGACCCCGTGCAGTCGGGAAGGCAGGCTGACTGGGTGACTGTGAGGAGGAAGCGTAGCCCTAAACAGAAGCCCCGTGTACACCGTCAACCCGTTCACATCTCTAACCGTTTTTCCCCACTCGACGATACACTCGCCGAGGATCAAACTCTGGTTATTGGCGACTCTGTTTTGAGAAATGTGAAGTTAGCGACACCAGCAACCATTGTCAATTGTCTTCCGGGGGCCAGAGCAGGCGACATCGAAGGACATTTGAAATTGCTGGCTAAGGCTAAGCGTAAATTTGGTAAGATTGTAATTCACGTCGGCAGTAATGACACTCGGTTACGCCAATCGGAGGTCACTAAAATTAACATTGAATCGGTGTGTAACTTTGCAAAAACAATGTCGGACTCTGTTGTTTTCTCTGGGCCCCTCCCCAATCAGACCGGGAGTGACATGTTTAGCCGCATGTTCTCCTTGAATTGCTGGCTGTCTGAGTGGTGTCCAAAAAATGAGGTGGGCTTCATTGATAATTGGCAAAGCTTCTGGGGAAAACCTGGTCTTGTTAGGAGAGACGGCATCCATCCCACTTTAGAGGGAGCAGCTCTCATTTCTAGAAATCCAATTTTTTGGGATCCTCCAAACTGTGACTGTCTAGCGTTGGGACCAGGAGGCAGAGCTGTGGTCTTATACACCTCTCTGCAGCTTCTCTCCCCCTGCCATCCCCCTATTACCCCATCCCCGTAGAGACGGTGCCTGCTCCCAGACCACCAATAACTAGCAAAAATCTATTTAAGCATAAAAATTCAAAAAGAAAAAATAATATAGCACCTTCAATTGCACCACAGACTAAAACAGTTAAATGTGGTCTATTAAACATTAGGTCTCTTTCTTCTAAGTCCCTGTTGGTAAATGATATAATAATTGATCAACGTATTGATTTATTCTGCCTAACAGAAACTTGGTTACAGCAGGATGAATATGTTAGTTTAAATGAGTCAACACCCCCGAGTCACACTAACTGTCAGAATGCTCGTAGCACGGGCCGGGGCGGAGGATTAGCAGCAATCTTCCATTCCAGCTTATTAATTAATCAAAAACCTAGACAGAGCTTTAATTCATTTGAAAGCTTGTCTCTTAGTCTTGTCCATCCAAATTGGAAGTCCCAAAAACCAGTTTTATTTGTTATTATCTATCGTCCACCTGGTCGTTACTGTGAGTTTCTCTGTGAATTTTCAGACCTTTTGTCTGACTTAGTGCTTAGCTCAGATAAGATAATTATAGTGGGCGATTTTAACATCCACACAGATGCTGAGAATGACAGCCTCAACACTGCATTTAATCTATTATTAGACTCTATCGGCTTTGCTCAAAAAGTAAATGAGTCCACCCACCACTTTAATCATATTTTAGATCTTGTTCTGACTTATGGTATGGAAATAGAAGACTTAACAGTATTCCCTGAAAACTCCCTTTTGTCTGATAATTTTTTAATAACATTTACATTTACCCTGATGGACTACCCTGCAGTGGGGAATATGTTTCATTACACTAGAAGTCTTTCAGAAAGCGCTGTAACTAGGTTTAAGGATATGATTCCTTCTTTATGTTCTCTAATGTCATATACCAACACAGAGCAGAGTAGCTACCTAAACTCTGTAAGGGAGTTAGAGTATCTTGTCAATAGTTTTACATCCTCATTGAAGACAACTTTGGATGCTGTAGCTCCTCTGAAAAAGAGAGCTTTAAATCAGAAGTGTCTGACTCCGTGGTATAACTCACAAACTCGTAGCTTAAAGCAGATAACCCGTAAGTTGGAGAGGAAATGGCGTCTCACTAATTTAGAAGATCTTCACTTAGCCTGGAAAAAGAGTTTGTTGCTCTATAAGAAAGCCCTTCGTGAAGCTAGGACATCTTTCTACTCATCACTAATTGAAGAAAATAAGAACAACCCCAGGTTTCTTTTCAGCACTGTAGCCAGGCTGACAAAGAGTCAGAGCTCTATTGAGCTGAGTATTCCATTAACTTTAACTAGTAATGACTTCATGACTTTCTTTGCTAACAAAATTTTGACTATTAGAGAAAAAATTACTCATAACCATCCCAAAGATGTATCGTTATCTTTGGCTGCTTTCAGTGATGCCGGTATTTGGTTAGACTCTTTCTCTCCGATTGTTCTGTCTGAGTTATTTTCATTAGTTACTTCATCCAAACCATCAACATGCTTATTAGACCCCATTCCTGCCAGGCTGCTCAAGGAAGTCCTACCATTATTTAATGCTTCAATCTTAAATATGATCAATCTATCTTTGTTAGTTGGTTATGTACCACAGGCCTTTAAGGTGGCAGTAATTAAACCATTACTTAAAAAGCCATCACTTGACCCAGCTATCTTAGCTAATTATAGGCCAATCTCCAACCTTCCTTTTCTCTCAAAGATTCTTGAGAGGGTAGTTGTAAAACAGCTAACTGATCACCTGCAGAGGAATGGTCTATTTGAAGAGTTTCAGTCAGGTTTTAGAATTCATCATAGTACAGAAACAGCATTAGTGAAGGTTACAAATGATCTTCTTATGGCTTCGGACAGTGGACTTATCTCTGTGCTTGTTCTGTTGGACCTCAGTGCTGCTTTTGATACTGTTGACCATAAAATTTTATTACAGAGATTAGAGCATGTCATAGGTATTAAAGGCATTGCGCTGCGGTGGTTTGAACCATATTTGTCTAATAGATTACAGTTTGTTCATGTAAATGGGGAATCTTCTTCACAGACTAAAGTTAATTATGGAGTTCCACAAGGTTCTGTGCTAGGACCAATTTTATTCACTTTATACATGCTTCCCTTGGGCAGTATTATTAGACGGTATTGCTTAAATTTTCATTGTTACGCAGATGATACCCAGCTTTATCTATCCATGAAGCCAGAGGATACGCACCAATTAGCTAAACTGCAGGATTGTCTTACAGACATAAAGACATGGATGACCTCTAATTTCCTGCTTTTAAACTCAGATAAAACTGAAGTTATTGTACTTGGCCCCACAAATCTTAGAAGCATGGTGTCTAACCAGATCGTTACTCTGGATGGCATTTCCCTGATCTCTAGTAATACTGTGAGAAATCTTGGAGTTATTTTTGATCAGGATATGTCATTCAAAGCGCATATTAAACAAATATGTAGGACTGCCTTTTTGCATTTACGCAATATCTCTAAAATCAGAAAGGTCTTGTCTCAGAGTGATGCTGAAAAACTAATTCATGCATTTGTTTCCTCTAGGCTGGACTATTGTAATTCATTATTATCAGGTTGTCCTAAAAGTTCCCTAAAAAGCCTTCAGTTGGTTCAGAATGCTGCAGCTAGAGTACTGACGGGGACTAGCAGGAGAGAGCATATCTCACCCGTGTTGGCCTCCCTTCATTGGCTTCCTGTTAATGCTAGAATAGAATTTAAAATTCTTCTTCTTACTTATAAGGTTTTGAATAATCAGGTCCCATCTTATCTTAGGGACCTCATAGTACCATATTACCCCATTAGAGCGCTTCGCTCTCAGACTGCGGGCTTACTTGTAGTTCCTAGGGTTTGTAAGAGTAGAATGGGAGGCAGAGCCTTCAGCTTTCAGGCTCCTCTCCTGTGGAACCAGCTCCCAATTCAGATCAGGGAGACAGATACCCTCTCTACTTTTAAGATTAGGCTTAAAACTTTCCTTTTCGCTAAGGCTTATAGTTAGGGCTGGATCGGGTGACCCTGGACCATCCCTTGGTTATGTTGCTTTAGACGTAGACTGTGTTTCATAATTATTGTATGGCCTTGCCTTGCAATGTGGAGCGCCTTGGGGCAACTGTTTGTTGTGATTTGGCGCTATACAAGAAAAAAGTTGATTGATTGATTGATTGATAAATGGTCCGATGAAGCGGTCCTTCAGTTTCTGAGACTCGACCTGGAGTGGTATGTCCTTGGTTGAAAGCCACACCTCCTGCCCGGGCTGGTATGCAGGGGCCAGGGAACGCCGGCGGTCTGCATGGGCCTTGGCCCTCGTCCGGGCCTTCAACAGGACGACGAGACGAGAGACTCACGGTGGCCCCCAGTTCCCTGCAGAAACTCCTCCAGACCTGAGAGGAGAACTGAGGGTCACGGTCTGAGACGATGTCCGCTGGTATCCCATGCAGATGCACGACGTGGTGGACCAGGAGGTCTGCTGTCTCCTGGGCCGTTGGGAGCTTCGGGAGGGCCATGAAGTGGGCCGCCTTGGAGAACCAGTCCACTATCGTGAGGATGGTGGTGTTGCCCTGGGACGGCGGGAGGCCCGTGACAAAGTCCAGGCCGATGTGGGACCAGGGGCGGTGAGGTACTGGTAGGGGCTGGAGGAGTCCTGAAGTCCTCTTATGGTCAGCCTTGCCCCTGGCACAGGTGGTACAGGCCTGGACGTAGTCCCGGACATCGGCCTCCATAGACGCCCACCAGAAGCGCTGCTGGACCACTGCCATGGTTCTGCGCACCCCGGGATGACAGGAGAGCTTGGAACCATGACAGATGTCCAAAACCGCAGCTCTGGCCTCTGGTGGGACGTACAGTTTGTCCTTCGGGCCGGTCCCCGGGTCCGGGTCCCGTGTCAGGGCCTCCCGGACGGTCTTCTCCACGTCCCAGGTGAGAGTGGCCACGACAGTGGACTTGGGGATGATGGTCTCTATGGGGTCTGACAACTCGGCCTTGGCCTCCTCTTCATGCACCCGGGACAGGGCATCCGACCGTTGGTTCTTGGTCCCGGGGTGGTATGTGATCCGGAAGTCAAAGCGCCCGAAGAACAGTGACCAGCGGGCTTGCCTGGGGTTCAGCCGCTTGGCAGTCCGGATGTACTCCAGGTTCCGATGGTCCGTGAAAACCATGAAGGGCACCGTCGCTCCCTCCAACAGGTGTCTCCACTCTTCAAGAGCCTCCTTCACCGCAAGGAGTTCCCGATTGCCGACGTCGTAATTCCTCTCAGCCGAGGTCAACCTGCGGGAAAATAGGCACAAGGGTGGAGAACCTTATCGGACTCCCCGCTCTGGGACAGCACGGCTCCTATCCCTGAGTCAGAGCCATCCACCTCCACTGTGAACTGGCGAGTAGGATCAGGCTGCACCAGAACTGGTGCAGACGAGTACCGGCGCTTCAACTCCTTAAACGCGGCTTCGCACCGATCCGACCAGGTGAAGGGGACCTTAGTGGAGGTCAGGGCTGTCAGGGGGCTAACTACCTGACTGTAGCCCTTAATGAACCTCCTGTAGAAATTCGCAAAGCCGAGGAACTGTTGCAGTTTCCTATGGTTTGTTGGTTGGGGCCAATCTCTCACCACCGCAACCATGGCCGGATCAGGGGCGACGGAGTTGGAGGAGATTATGAACCCCAGGAAGGACAAAGAAGAGCGGTGAAACTCGCCGGTAGCCGGTTCTCCAACAACCGCTGTAGGACCTGACGTACATGCTTGACATGGGTCTTAGGATCCGGAGAAAAGAAGAGTATATCGTCTAGATATACGAAGACAAACCGATGCAGGAAGTCCCGCAAGACGTCATTAACCAATGCTTGGAACGTCGCGGGCGCATTGGTGAGGCCGAACGGCATGACCAGGTACTCAAAGTGACCTAACAGGGTGTTAAATGCTGTCTTCCACTCGTCTCCCTCCCGGATCCGAACCAGGTGATAAGCATTCCTAAGATCCAAATTTGTAAACACTGAATCCAACAGAGGTAACGGGTATCGGTTGCGAACCGTGATCTCGTTCAGCCCTCTGTAATCAATGCATGGACGGAGTCCGCCGTCCTTCTTGCCCACAAAAAAGAAACCAGCACCCATCGGGGAGGAGGAGTTCGGGATCAACCCGGCAGCTAACGAGACCCGGATGTAGGTCTCCATTGATTCGCGTTCCGGACGAGAGAGGTTGTACAGCCTGCTGGATGGGTACTCAGCGCCCGGTATCAAATCAATGGCACAATCGTACGGACGGTGTGGGGGCAGCGTGAGTGCCAGATCCTTGCTGAAGACGTCAGCAAGGTCATGGTACTCGGCTGGCACCGACGCCAGATTGGGGGGACTAAAACCTCCTCCTTAGCTGTCACACCGGGTGGAACCGAGGATCCTAAACACTCCCGGTGGCAGGTTTCGCTCCACTGAACCACAACCCCAGACGGGCAATCAATCCGGGGATTGTGTTTTAACACCCATGGAAAACCCAAAAATCACTCGGGAGGTAGAAGGTGTTACATAAAACACAATCTCCTCCCTGTGATTCCCAGAAACAACCAAAGTCACGGGCTGTGTCTGGTGTGTGTTTAATGTAAGAAGGGTGCCATCTAGTGCCCGCACCGACAATGGTGACGGTAAGGCCACTAGAGGGAGCCCTACCTCCTTTGCCCATCTGCTGTCCAGCAGATTCCCCTCTGACCCAGTGTCCACCAGTGCTGGGGTGTGAAGGGTTAGATCCCCACTCAGGATCGTGACTGGGATACATGCAGATTTTCGGGGTTTCCCCGCATGGGTATTGTGACCCACCCTTAGCCCAGTCTCTAAGGACGAGTGCTGCTGTTTTGACCGTTTGGGGCACTCTCTCTGTATGTGCTCGGTTGAGCTGCAGAGAAAACACTCTCCACGGATCAGCCTCCTTTGTCTCTGATCTGATCGCTTTTTGGCCCTGCTCGTATCCATAGCAACATCAGCAGGGGGAGCTGTCGTCACGTGGAGAGCCATGGCTGTGGAGCGTGGGGAAGGCGGCTCCCTTTCGGACCCAGGAGGAAGAGGGACGGCTTGTGCCTGACCACGCCTTTCGTCTCGCTCCCGTCGGTGTTCTGTTAATCGGTTGTCTAACCGTATAACCAGGTCGATAAGCCCGTCTAAATCCCGCGGCTCGTCCTTCGCCACCAGGTGCTCCTTAAGGACCAGAGACAGTCCGTTTACAAAGGCGGCGCGGAGCGCAACAGCATTCCAGCCGGCTCGCTCTGCCGCGATGCGGAAGTCGACTGCATACTTCGCTGCGCTCCGACCCCCATGTCTTAGCGACAGCAGCACGCTTGAAGCGGTCTCGCCTCTATGAGGGTGGTCGAACACCTGTCGGAACTCCCTCACAAACTCAGTGTAAATCGTTAGGAGCCGTGAATTCTGCTCCCAGAGCGCCATAGCCCAGGCGCGTGCCTCTCCTCGAAGCAAATTTATAACGTAAGCCACCCGGCTAGCGTCTGACGCGTACATGATGGGACGCTGTGAAAAGACGAGCGAGCACTGCATTAAGAAGTCCGCGCACGTCTCCACACAGCCTCCGTACGGCTCCAGAGGGCTTATGTATGCTTCAGGGGAAGGTGGGGGGTTCGTTGAACGACCAGTGGAATGTCTGTCTCTGGCATTCGGTCAGCAGGAGGACGTGCTGCAGCAGCGCCCTGAGCATGCGCTTCAACCTGGGCGGTGAGAGCCTCCATCCTTCGATTGAGAACAAAGCTCTGCTCGGTAACTAAGTCCAACCGAGCAGTAAAGGTGGTTAAGATGTGCTGCAGCTCACCTAACACACCTCCTGCTGGCGCCTGTGCAACTCGCTCCTCCACTGGCTGTTCAAGCGATGGTTGACGCCCCTCGGGATCCATGACGCTGGCCGAGAAATCCTGTTGGGAAGGTGTCGTGACACCGGGACTAGAAGGAGAGAGCATATCTCACCCATATTGGCCTCTCTTCATTGGCTTCCTGTTAATTCTAGAATAGAATTTAAAATTCTTCTTCTTACTTATAAGGTTTTGAATAATCAGGTCCCATCTTATCTTAGGGACCTCGCAGTACCATATCACCCCAATAGAGCGCTTCGCTCTCAGACTGCAGGCTTACTTGTAGTTCCTAGGGTTTGTAAGAGTAGAATGGGAGGCAGAGCCTTCAGCTTTCAGGCTCCTCTCCTGTGGAACCAGCTCCCAATTCAGATCAGGGAGACAGACACCCTCTCTACTTTTAAGATTAGGCTTAAAACTTTCCTTTTTGCTAAAGCTTATAGTTAGGGCTGGATCAGGTGACCCTGAACCATCCCTTAGTTATGCTGCTATAGACTTAGACTGCTGGGGGGTTCCCATGATGCATTGTTTCTTTCTCTTTTTGTTCTGTATGCACCACTCTGCATTTAATCATTAGTGATTGATCTCTGCTCCCCTCCACAGCATGTCTTTTTCCTGGTTCTCTCCCTCAGCCCCAACCAGTCCCAGCAGAAGACTGCCCCTCCCTGAGCCTGGTTCTGCTGGAGGTTTCTTCCTGTTAAAAGGGAGTTTTTCCTTCCCACTGTAGCCAAGTGCTTGCTCACAGGGGGTCGTTTTGACCGTTGGGGTTTTACATAATTATTGTATGGCTTTGCCTTACAATATAAAGCGCCTTGGTGCAACTGTTTGTTGTGATTTGGCGCTATATAAAAAAAATTGATTGATTGATTGATTTGGGGATGTGTTTACACACACACACACACACACACACACACACACAGAGGTCACTATATGCATTTGTGGATGTGTTTACACACACACACACACACACACACACACACACACAGGTCACTATATGCATTTGTGGATGTGTTTACACACACACACACACACACAGGTCACTATATGCATTTGTGGCTGTGTTTACACACACACACACCCACACAGGTCACTATATGCATTTGTGGATGTGTTTCCACACACACACACACACAGGTCACTATATGCATTTGTGGATGTGTTACACACACACACACACACACACACAGGTCACTATATGCATTTGTGGATGTGTTTACACACACACACACACACACACACACACACACAGGTCACTATATGCATTTGTGGATGTGTTTACACACACACACACACACAGGTCACTATATGCATTTGTGGATGTGTTTACACACACACACACACACAGGTCACTATATGCATTTGTGGATGTGTTTACACACACACACACACACAGGTCACTATGCATTTGTGGATGTGTTTACACACACACATAGGTCACTATATGCATTTGTGGATGTTTACACACACACACACACACACACAGAGAGGTCACTATATGCATTTGTGGATGTGTTTACACACACACACACACACACACAGAGAGGTCACTATATGCATTTGTGGATGTGTTTACACACACACACACACAGAGGTCACTATATGCATTTGTGGATGTGTTTACACACACACACACACACACACACAGAGAGGTCACTATATGCATTTGTGGATGTGTTTACACACACACACACACACACACAGAGAGGTCACTATATGCATTTGTGGATGTGTTTACACACACACACACACACACACACACACACACAGAGAGGTCACTATATGCATTTGTGAATGTGTTTACACACACACACACACACACACAGAGAGGTCACTATGCATTTGTGAATGTTTACACACACACACACACACACACAGAGGTCACTATGCATTTGTGAATGTTTACAGACACACACACACACACACACACACACAGAGGTCACTATATGCATTTGTGGATGTGTTTACAGACACACACACACACACACACACAGAGGTCACTATATGCATTTGTGGATGTGTTTACAGACACACACACACACACACACCACAGAGAGGTCACTATGCATTTGTGGATGTGTTTACACACACACACACACACACAGAGGTCACTATATGCATTTGTGGATGTGTTTACACACACACAGGTCACTATATTTGTGGATGTGTTTACACACACACACACACACAGAGGTCACTATATGCATTTGTGGCTGTGTTTACACACACACACACACACACACACAGAGGTCACTATATGCATTTGTGGCTGTGTTTACAAACACACACACACACACACACAGAGGTCACTATATGCATTTGTGGCTGTGTTTACAAACACACACAGGTCACTATATGCATTTGTGGATGTGTTTACACACACACACACACACACACACACACACACACACAGGTCACTATATGCATTTGTGGATGTGTTTACACACACACACACACACAGGTCACTATATGCATTTGTGGATGTGTTTACACACACACACACACACAGGTCACTATATGCATTTGTGGAGTGTTTACACACACACACACATACATGTTTTTACCACATTGTGAGGACCCCGTTCTGAGTGTTGTTTGTGAGGACTGTTACAGGAGTTTTTGTCATGGAAAGAGGAGCAGAGGCTTCGTGCATCGCAGCGGGCCCGCATGGCGCAAAGCAACGCCCTGATGAAGCCTCACAGGACATGTCCTGGCATGTCCAGGCACATCCACAATTTCTCGGATAATCACTCTACTGAAACACCTCCGACAACTGTCTGAACACCATCTCAAAGCCATCCTGTGAGACCAAAACGGAGGTTGTTTTGTCTCGTTCCAGCAGCGAATCCGTCGTTAAGCACGAAGCCTCCGCGCGACTTTCCATGACAAAATCTCTTGTTAAAAGTGAAATCTGCCGAAAAATGGTTGATGTCCAGCTCTTGTGATAACCAGAGTTGTACACGATGGTCCGGGATCCATACAGCCATCCGTTTAGAAAGAAATGGTCGCTCAGCCTGTCGATGGCGGCATCTGCGCGCAGTGCACCCCACAGCCGCTGGGAGCCGTCCTTAAAGCGACAGTAACACTCTTTATTCTCTACCAAGCCCGTAACATTTTCACCGAAAGCCAGATAAATTTTTTGAATGGTTTCCAGCTGCTTGTCTCTAACAGTTCCTGAAAAAAATTTCATGGAACAAAGCGGCAGTCGCTCCGCCATTCAATTCAATTCAATTTTTTTTTTATATATATATATAGCGCCAAATCACAACAAACAGTTGCCCCAAGGCGCTTTATATTGTAAGGCAAGGCCATACAATAATTATGTAAAACCCCAACAGTCAAAATGACCCCCTGTGAGCAAGCACTTGGCTACAGTGGGAAGGAAAAACTCCCTTTTAACAGGAAGAAACCTCCAGCAGAACCAGGCTCAGGGAGGGGCAGTCTTCTGCTGGGACTGGTTGGGGCTGAGGGAGAGAACCAGGAAAAAGACATGCTGTGGAGGGGAGCAGAGATCGATCACTAATGATTAAATGCAGAGTGGTGCATACAGAGCAAAAGAGAAAGAAACAGTGCATCATGGGAACCCCCAGCAGTCTACGGCTATAGCAGCATAACTAAGGGATGGCTCAGGGTCACCTGATCCAGCCCTAACTATAAGCTTTAGCAAAAAGGAAAGTTTTAAGCCTAATCTTAAAAGTAGAGAGGGTGTCTGTCTCCCTGATCTGAATTGGGAGCTGGTTCCACAGGAGAGGAGCCTGAAAGCTGAAGGCTCTGCCTCCCATTCTACTCTTACAAACCCTAGGAACTACAAGTAAGCCTGCAGTCTGAGAGCGAAGCGCTCTATTGGGGTGATATGGTACTACGAGGTCCCTAAGATAAGATGGGACCTGATTATTCAAAACCTTATAAGTAAGGAGAAGAATTTTAAATTCTATTCTAGAATTAACAGGAAGCCAATGAAGAGAGGCCAATATGGGTGAGATATGCTCTCTCCTTCTAGTCCCCGTTAGTAATCTAGTTGCAGCATTTTGAATTAACTGAAGGCTTTTCAGGGAACTTTTAGGACAACCTGATAATAATGAATTACAATAGTCCAGCCTAGAGGAAATAAATGCATGAATTAGTTTTTCAGCACCACTCTGAGACAAGACCTTTCTAATTTTAGAGATATTGCGTAAATGCAAAAAAGCAGTCCTACATATTTGTTTAATATGCGCTTTGAATGACATATCCTGATCAAAAATGACTCCAAGATTTCTCACAGTATTACTAGAGGTCAGGGTAATGCCATCCAGAGTAAGGATCTGATTAGACACCATGTTTGTAAGATTTGTGGGGCCAAGTACAATAACTTCAGTTTTATCTGAGTTTAAAAGCAGGAAATTAGAGGTCATCCATGTCTTTATGTCTGTAAGACAATCCTGCAGTTTAGCTAATTGGTGTGTGTCCTCTGGCTTCATGGATAGATAAAGCTGGGTATCATCTGCGTAACAATGAAAATTTAAGCAATACTGTCTAATAATACTGCCTAAGGAAAGCATGTATAAAGTGAATAAAATTGGTCCTAGCACAGAACCTTGTGGAACTCCATAATTAACTTTAGTCTGTGAAGAAGATTCCCCATTTACATGAACAAATTGTAATCTATTCGACAAATATGATTCAAACCACCGCAGCGCAGTGCCTTTAATACCTATGGCATGCTCTAATCTCTGTAATAAAATTTTATGGTCAACAGTATCAAAAGCAGCACTGAGGTCTAACAGAACAAGCACAGAGATGAGTCCACTGTCCGAGGCCATAAGAAGATCATTTGTAACCTTCACTAACGCTGTTTCTGTACTATGATGAATTCTAAAACCTGACTGAAACTCTTCAAATAGACCATTCCTCTGCAGATGATCAGTTAGCTGTTTTACAACTACCCTTTCAAGAATTTTTGAGAGAAAAGGAAGGTTGGAGATTGGCCTATAATTAGCTAAGATAGCTGGGTCAAGTGATGGCTTTTTAAGTAATGGTTTAATTACTGCCACCTTAAAAGCCTGTGGTACATAGCCAACTAACAAAGATAGATTGATCATATTTAAGATCGAAGCATTAAATAATGGTAGGGCTTCCTTGAGCAGCCTGGTAGGAGTGGGGTCTAATAAACATGTTGATGGTTTGGATGAAGTAACTAATGAAAATAACTCAGACAGAACAATCGGAGAGAAAGAGTCTAACCAAATACCGGCATCACTGAAAGCAGCCAAAGATAACGATACGTCTTTGGGATGGTTATGAGTAACTTTTTCTCTAATAGTTAAAATTTTGTTAGCAAAGAAAGTCATGAAGTCATTACTAGTTAAAGTTAATGGAATACTCAGCTCAACAGAGCTCTGACTCTTTGTCAGCCTGGCTACAGTGCTGAAAAGAAACCTGGGGTTGTTCTTATTTTCTTCAATTAGTGATGAGTAGAAAGATGTCCTAGCTTTACAGAGGGCTTTTTTATAGAGCAACAGACTCTTTTTCCAGGCTAAGTGAAGATCTTCTAAATTAGTGAGACGCCATTTCCTCTCCAACTTACGGGTTATCTGCTTTAAGCTACGAGTTTGTGAGTTATACCACGGAGTTAGGCACTTCTGATTTAAAGCTCTCTTTTTCAGAGGAGCTACAGCATCCAAAGTTGTCTTCAATGAGGATGTAAAATTACTGACGAGATACTCTATCACACTTACAGAGTTTAGGTAGCTACTCTGCACTGTGTTGGTATATGGCATTAGAGAACATGAAGAAGGAATCATATCCTTAAACCTAGTTACAGTGCTTTCTGAAAGACTTCTAGTGTAATGAAACTTATTCCCCACTGCTGGGTAGTCCATCAGAGTAAATGTAAATGTTATTAAGAAATGATCAGACAGAAGGGAGTTTTCAGGGAATACTGTTAAGTCTTCAGTTTCCATACCATAAGTCAGAACAAGATCTAAGGTATGATTAAAGTGGTGGGTGGACTCATTTACATTTCATTTTGAGCAAAGCCAACTGAGTCTAATAATAGATTAAATGCAGTGTTGAGGCTGTCATTCTCAGCATCTGTGTGGATGTTAAAATCGCCTACTATAATTATCTTATCTGAGCTAAGCACTAAGTCAGACAAAAGGTCTGAAAATTCACAGAGAAACTCACAGTAACGACCAGGTGGACGATAGATAATAACAAATAATACTTCCAATTTGGATGGATAAGACTAAGAGTCAAGCTTTCAAATGAATTAAAGCTCTGTCTGGGTTTTTGATTAATTAATAAGCTGGAATGGAAGATTGCTGCTAATCCTCCGTCTCGGCCCGTGCTACGAGCATTCTGGCAGTTAGTGTGACTCGGGGGTGTTGACTCATTTAAACTAACATATTCATCCTGCTGTAACCAGGTTTCTGTAAGGCAGAATAAATCAATATGTTGATCAATTATTATATCATTTACTAACAGGGACTTAGAAGAGAGAGACCTAATAGACCACATTTAACTGTTTTAGTCTGTGGTGCAGTTGAAGGTGCTATATTATTTTTTTCTTTTTGAATTTTTATGCTTAAATAGATTTTTGCTGGTTACTGGTGGTCTGGGAGCAGGCACCGTCTCTACGGGGATGGGGTAATGAGGGGATGGCAGGGGCAGAGAAGCTGCAGAGAGGTGTGTAAGACTACAACTCTGCTTCCTGGTCCCAACCCTGGGTAGTCACGGTTTGGAGGATTTAAGAAAATTGGCCAGATTTCTAGAAATGAGAACTGCTCCATCCAAAGGGGGATGGATGCCGTCTCTCCTAACAAGACCAGGTTTTCCCCAGAAGCTTTGCCAATTATCTATGAAGCCCACCTCATTTTTTGGACACCACTCAGACAGCCAGCAATTCAAGGAGAACATGCAGCGTTTCCATATGAAACGTTGTAGGCATGTATGATCATTTATGTTAAAGTTAAGAGCGTTTTTGTGTGGCTGGTCTAAAGCCACCCAGCAGGCGCCCACGTGGCTGCTATAACAGCGCTGCTGTGATGTCACATGGGCACAGAAAGCCATAGGTGACCAACAGGTGCTGATGTAAAAGTCCTCTCTTCCCCTCTCTCTCCCCTCTCCTTCGTTTTCCTGCGGAGCAAACACCAAGGAGGAATTGCTTTGTATGGAATCATATTTATCTAATAGATTACAATTTGTTCATGTAAATGGGGAATCTTCTTCACAGACTAAGGTTAATTATGGAGTTCCACAAGGTTCTGTGCTAGGACCAATTTTATTCACTTTATACATGCTTCCCTTAGGCAGTATTATTAGACAGCATTGCTTAAATTTTCATTGTTACGCAGATGATACCCAGCTTTATCTATCCATGAAGCCAGAGGACACACACCAATTAGTTAAACTGCAGGAATGTCTTACAGACATAAAGACATGGATGACCTCTAATTTCCTGCTTTTAAACTCAGATAAAACCGAAGTTATTGTACTTGGCCCCACAAATCTTAGAAACATGGTGTCTAACCAGATCCTTACTCTGGATGGCATTACCCTGACCTCTAGTAATACTGTGAGAAATCTTGGAGTCATTTTTGATCAGGATATGTCATTCAATGCGCATATTAAACAAATATGTAGGACTGCTTTTTTGCATTTGAGCAATATCTCTAAAATTAAATCCCTTCGGCTGCTCCCTTGTTTGCACTCGGGGTCGCCACAGCAAATCCAAGGTGGATCTGCATGTTGAATTGGCACAGGTTTTACGCCGAAAAACTAATCCATGCATTTATTTCCTCTAGGCTGGACTATTCATTATTATCAGGTTGTCCTAAAAGTTCCCTGAAAAGCCTTCAGCTAATTCAAAATGCTGCAGCTAGAATACTGACAGGGACTAGAAGGAGAGAGCATATCTCACCCATATTGGCCTCTCTTCATTGGCTTCCTGTTAATTCTAGAATAGAATTTAAAATTCTTCTTCTTACTTATAAGGTTTTGAATAATCAGGTCCCATCTTATCTTAGGGACCTCGTAGTACCATATCACCCAAATAGAGCGCTTCGCTCTCAGACTGCAGGCTTACTTGTAGTTCCTAGGGTTTGTAAGAGTAGAATGGGAGGCAGAGCCTTCAGCTTTCAGGCTCCTCTCCTCTGGAACCAGCTCCCAATTCGGATCAGGGAGGCAGACACCCTCTCTACTTTTAAGATTAGGCTTAAAACTTTCCTTTTTGCTAAAGCTTATAGTTAGGGCTGGATCAGGTGACCCTGAACCATCCCTTAGTTATGCTGCTATAGACTTAGACTGCTGGGGGGTTCCCATGATGCACTGAGTGTTTCTTTCTCTTTTTGCTCTGTATGCACCACTCTGCATTTAATCATTAGTGATCGATCTCTGCTCCCCTCCACAGCATGTCTTTTTCCTGGTTCTCTCCCTCAGCCCCAACCAGTCCCAGCAGAAGACTGCCCCTCCCTGAGCCTGGTTCTGCTGGAGGTTTCTTCCTGTTAAAAGGGAGTTTTTCCTTCCCACTGTCGCCAAGTGCTTGCTCACAGGGGGTCGTTTTGACCGTTGGGGTTTTTCCGTAATTATTGTATGGCTTTGCCTTACAATATAAAGTGCCTTGGGGCAACTGTTTGCTGTGATTTGGCGCTATATAAATAAAATTGATTTGATTTGATATGGCCTCTGCTTCCGAGCAAACATGTCCAACCTTGCACCATTGACACCTCCAGCTGTGCAGGATCTGTCATACATAATGACCACAAACTTGGTTCTCACCAGCATTTTAACAGCGTAACAGCCCTTTATGCTGCTGCCTGAAAAATTATGCGGCAGTTGAGCTAGGGTTGCACCGATCCACAATTTTTTCACTTCCAATCTGATTCCGATACCTGAATTTGGATATCTGCCGATACAGATACTTTTCTGATCCGATACCAGAGCTCTGTTTGCTTTAATATTATTATCATTATTGTTGATTTTATATGAAGATTTTCTTAAAAAGGAGACCTGAAAGTTTAATGGAGACTTTTTTCCCTTTCAGCGGACAGAATCTCTGTTCATTGCCCTCCTCGGCTGCACGCTGAGCTGGTGTTTTACAGCCTCGGGACTAGGGATGTCCCGATCCGATCACGTGATCGGAAACCGGGCCCGATCACGTGATTTCAGACTTGATCGAAATCGGACGTTGCATCCTGATCAGGAATCCGACATAGATTTTACCCTCATTATTTTGATCAGCGCTATTTCAAGTTCATTATTGCAGATTAATGGGCCTTTCACGCATTGGAAGCGTCAGAGGCGTCAAGAATCGATCTAAAAAGCATTATTTTCAATGAGACGCGTTGCTTTTTAGAGGCGTCAGAAGCGTCGCTTTAGCTCGGCTTCTGACGCAAACGCTTCTGACAGGAGCACGCATTGCCGCTTGTCGGCAGGCTGACTCGGTCAAAGTTCAACCCAATCTTTTGTTTTTTTATTGAACAAAAGAAAAAAACATAAGTTCAACCCAATCCAACTTTTGACGCTCTGAGCTGTGACGTAGCTTCGCGCTGTCCAATAGGAATGACGCGTCGGGCCAAAACATGGAAGACTAGTAGCAGAAACCACTGATCTCTACAAAACAGATCGGTGCAGAAACCACAGATCTGTACAAAACACATCAGTGCAGAAACCACTGATCTGCTCATTTATAGAGCAGTTTTCTGAAGAAAAATCCTTGGAAATGTTTGTTGTTGTTGTTTCTTCCCTCAAAATTTCGGATTACTGTTTAAAAAAAGTTTACAACACTTGTAATTAAAATAGCTAAATCAATAAATGGTTCTTTAGAAAGCTTTCATCTGTAAATTAAAACCACCTGTTATTTCAGATTAGATAATTTCTTGTTTAACATAAGGAACCTTGGACATTTATTTTTAGACAAAATAGAATAACATGGAAATCTGTACATTTTTTTAAGTCTGGTAGATTATTACTTGATTGTTCAAGCTACCTCAAGGAGAAGTGCACTGTTTAAGTGATAAATAATAAAATAAGGTGATTAAAATGAAATTATTATATATTTAGCATTTGTTCATTGTTCATTCAGTTTTTTAAAGTACCGGATCGGGACTCGGTATCAGCAGATACTCAAAATCAGATGACTCGAAATCGGGGCCAAAAAAACCTGATCTGGACATCCCTACTCGGGACATTATAGCGGCTAACTTTTAGCTACATTTTCAGCAACAACTCAGTTAATTTTCCAGAAAATTCGTGCTCGAGGAACAGACAATTTAAACCCGAGAGCCGGCAGAAATTTGACGCTACTCGCAGCTAGAACACTGAGGAAGATAGCTCTCTCAAACAGCCTGGCTTCAGAAAACCTCCCCCCTCCTCCGCCTGTTGAGCAGCAAACAAGCAGAGAGCAAACAATAGTGGTTGAGAGGATTCACAGTGGCTCTTCTCCGGTATCAGAAATGTCACAGGTTGGATCAGTATTTTCCGATACGTGAATTACGTCTGTATTCGAACCTGATACCGATCCGAGATCGAATCGGTCCAATCTCTAAGTTGGGCTGTTACACTGTTTCTGAGGGTGTGTAATGAGAAGATGATCAGCAGGTCCACAATCAACCTAGAGAAATTATCTTTTTTTTTTTCCATCAACCTCAGTAAAAGCCATTTAAGCATGTCACTTGTGACTCACTTTTCTGCTGATTAAAGTCGCCATTGTGAATGTTTTTAAAACCCTTGCTGCGGGTCAATTTGACCCATTTCAATTTTTGTGTTGGCCAAAGTGCAGGTTATCCTCACTTTTTTACCATGAAATTTTATGACTTTTCCTCATCTAGGGTCATGAACTGCTGTGTAAAATCTGAACACTTTGATGTGTTGTGGAGTGTCTGCAGAGCTTGTATACAAAATGATGTTGCGGGTCATTTTGACCCAGACACAAAGTGGTTGTTCAAATCCAAAATAAACACGTCTCTTTGATCTACTTTATTTTGATTGCCTCTGAATTGCCATTCAGAACCAGGTGTGGTGGAAGAGGGACTTTCTCTCCCCTGTTCGTGTCACTGTTTCCATGGCCTTTCTTTGAGAAATACACCAAAAATGAGCTCCAGACGATTTACATCTGAAGAAGTTTTGTCGCAGCTTATGATCTGGGATAGTGATGCAGAGGATTTCAGAGATGGGGGATCCTTCAGAGCCAGAGGACAATGCTACTGATGATCCAGATTGTCAATTTTACCACGATGAGGATGATTCAGAGGATGCGTCTGCCGGTGTCCCTTCATCTGATGAAAACCAAGAAATGCAACAATCATTCACACAGGGGACATGGACATCTAAGGACGGTGAAATAAAATGGTCAACATCACCACACCAAAGTCGTGGCAGATTGTCATCTTCTAATGTCATCAAAATGACTCCTGGTCCGACAAGATTTGCTGTAACAAGAATTGATGATATTGAATCAGCATTTCAGCTCTTCATATCCCCACCCATAGAGAAGATAATCCTCGACGTGACGAACTTGGAGGGAAGGCATGTTTTTCAAGAGAAATGGTAGCCACTGGATCCAATTGACTTGCATGCTTACATTGGAATTCATGTGTTAGCTGGAGTATATAGGTCAAAGGGTGAAGCAACGGCAAGTTTATGGGATGAAGAGAATGGAAGGCCAATCTTCGGAGCAACAATGTCTTTGGAGACATTTCACATGATCTCTCATGTGATCCAAGTTGACAACCATGACACCAGAGCTGCTCAACGAGAAAGAGACAAGCTTCCAGCGATCAGAGATGTCTGGGATAAATGGGTCGAAATCCTGCCTTTATTGTATAATCCTGGCCCCAATGTCACTGTCGATGAGCCCCTCGTTCCGTTCAGAAGACGCTGTCCGTTTCAGAACTTCAGGATAGAAAGCTGACTATTTTGGGAACAGTCAGAAAAAATAAGACAGAACTTCATTGTGAGATTCTGATGATGCAAGAAAGACCTCTGCATTCCTCACAATTTGCTTTCACAGAGAAAACACTTGTTTCTTACTTCCCAAAGAGAAACAAGAATGTTCTTGTGATGAGCACGATGCACAAAGATGCATCTCTGAGCACGAGAGAGGACATGAAGCCGCAGATGATCCTGGATTACAACTCCACCAAAGGAGGAGTTGACAATCTTGACAAAGTCACAGCAACATATAGCTGCCAGTGCAAGACTGACCGTTGACTCTTGGTGGTTTTCTACAACATTGTGGACGTGTCTGCGTACAATGCCTATGTGCTGTGGATTGAGATCAACCAGCAGTGGAATGCAGCAAACTGTACAGACGTTTACTTTTCCTGGAAGAACTAGGCAAAGCACTCATCACTCCAAGATCCAGAATCGGGCCAGGCCAGCTCGACCCCCAGCAGCTGCAGCTTTCATCACAAGGTCCAGAGAAGGGCATCTGACCAACCCACAATGGATCCTTTGGATACAGGTGCAAAGAAATGCAAAGATGCCAAGTCTGTCCCTATCAAGGTGACAATAAAACAAGTATTTGTTGTACGAGGTGCAAGAATTACATCTGCAGAAAGCACAGTCACATTCTGTGCATCATGTGGGGCAATGTTGAACACTGAATATCTGAGATAATGAGGCAAGGTAAATGGAAAAAAAAAGTGTTTGTCAAGAGGGAAAAATTGGAAACAGGAGTTTTTTGACAGTGTTTGAACTGTATATCTCTTCTTCTCATCTCTTCAATGTCTGTATAATCTAAAATAAAGTTCTGATTAGTTCAATTTCATTTTTGACTGTTTTGAGTGGATTTAAACAATACGGGCCAAAATGACCCACAACATAATAAACATATTTATTTCTCACCATAATACAAGGGAAAACTGAACATTCTCACAGGTTCAAACTGCCGGTCACTCTGGTACTGCCACATTCCGATCTAATGGCTGCACTTACATAAGAAAAGGTGGCCTAATGAGTTGTAATGACCCCAGCAGTGCCATTTGGCACCACTTTGGTCATGAAAGGAAGAAGTGGCATTTGGCACCACTCTGGTAGTTCTAGTGTTAACCAGATGAAGGTCTCCTCTGTAGCTTCAACCCTAAATTGGTCAAGTTTTTGGAGCCACTTTCCTAACATTTTGAAGCCCACAGATGTTCTCTTCTTCTGTCCAGACTTCAGGTTTTGGTATATTCAGGCTGACAAAGAGGCCCCTTTATAAGCCCATAATGCAAAAGCTTGGGACATCCCAAGCATCCCACAACCCCTGGCTTTTTAGGGTGATTTTTCCATCCCATTACACTGAGAAAAAAATATCTTGGTGAGAACCCTAGTCACTAGTCTCTGTACAAAGGAACTCTACCTGGAACTATTCTTCTATGGCCCATATCAAAATAAGAAATAAGTTGAAAGGTCAACATACCAATTCTCTTCTGCCTCATTTTCAGTTTTTTTCATCATCTGTGAAGAAGAACTCCGTAAATATTTGAAGTATGAAAAAAATGTTTCAGACCAACAAACACAAAGCATAGATAAACCCAAATTGGAACGTATTTTACTACAAAGCTCACAGTTAATGGTGCTGCTGTTCTGGACAGCAGAAAGAGAACGTGTGGTTTGTGTCCTCTACATAATCATTTAGGAAGTAAAAATATTAGCAACACCTGTGAATGTGAAGCTCTCCAATACAAAACCATCATTAACAGCAGACTCAAAGTAAACATAACTGAATTCATACCATCTGCACAGGCCATTTTCCAGGATAACAGACACAATCAGATGTTTACTGAAATAATAATTTTAACAACAGGTGTGTCAAATGAGCCTGTGAATGAGAGAGGGGCTATAAACCCATGATTTTATAAGACCCAAGTAATTAAACAGTTTGTAAATGATTGCACATGTGTTTTTATTGTAATGTAATGTAATGTAATTCTGATTTCAAAACACAGACAATTGTCTCCATGTATGCAAACATATACAAAGTAGAAATTTGATTTGTACTATCATAAGCTACTGTACAGCCTGTTATATTTTACTTTAACTGAAAGACCAGCTGAGTATTGCTATTTTAGAAACTGACCAAAAAAAAAAAGACGACTTTGGTCTTCTGAAAGGCACTTTTGCTTCATTTTACAGGTTAGCTTAGATCGGAGGCTAATGCTAAAGCTAGCTACACAGCATTGAATCCCGTTTTTAAAAAACCAAAGAAGCAGTTTAAATGAGATTAAAAGAAATGCCTTACCTTGAGAGTGTTAAGAGTTTTTTCACGCTCTCTGTTAATTTCTCTCTGTTTGTGCTTTCTTCCATCTTTCTTCACAGCGTGTGTGACGAGCCTTCAGCCTCTCCATTAGTGTCCGACGCATGGTGTCACATTCAAGTTCATAGGAAAGGCCAAAACTTTACATGGGTC